>NC_081518.1:24242041-24462041 GCF_030273125.1 Centropristis striata
TATAGTGACATAAATCATAAAAAAGAAAAACATGCAATGTGGGATTCTTTGATTCATCTGATCATTTTTTTTAAAAATGAATAAAGTGGCATTAATATACAGTATATGCAACACATTTCAAGCGCCCACTTTATTTACAACCTCTCCTGTCCACTCCTCTCGGCTCTGTGTAAACAGATTTTCAGTGAATATTTGTCACATGACTCTTTGTCTCAGCAGAATCATTCATGGCCTCACAGTGTTGTTGAGGAGCAGAATTTCATTTCATGTTTTTAACAGGATCTAGTTTTTTGGTGATTTTTTTCAATGAGACATGGCTGTTAATACAGTTTCATCTGAGCGTTTTATGGGCAATCTTTTAAAGAAAACATACATTTCAGGGGTTCAGACGTTAACAAAACAATACACTGTAGTTTATGTTGAAGTGGGGGGAAAATATCCATTGAAAAAGTTGTCTTGTTTGTCTGTGATTGATATATGAAGGCAATTATTGCATTGGCAACACTCTAATACCTGTAAGCAGCAAGGTGACACACAGAGACCAGTCCGCTCTAATGAGATTAAAGCAACAGTGTTGAAGCAGTTCATTGAGCGTCATGCACCTGCTCCATCAGCTGCCTGAGGATTCGCTGTGTGTCTTTGTGTCTTTGGAGAACTGTCTGCTAGTTATTAATCCACTGTATCTGCTCTGTTTGTCCTCAGATATTGATGAGTGTGCGACCCAGATGCATTACTGCCAGTCCAACACAGCGTGTGTCAACCTGCCCGGCAGCCATCGCTGCGACTGTCTGCCAGGCTTCATCAGAGTGGACGAATACTCCTGCACCGGTACGTCTGCATGCATGCAAACACGCTGACTCGTCAGGTCGTATTACATAATGAGACACAGTCGTAGTGTAGTAGTTTTTCTCACTTTTAATTTAATCTTTTTAATAAGAAGTAGAGCAAATACAGGATATCTATGCAGGGGGTGTTTGACATTTCACATTCCAATTCACATTGGACTTGAATTGCTATTACTTTTTTAACATACTACTAACTGAAAATAAGAACTGGTGTTCCTACCCTGGTTTGGGCAACTTTGAGTGTTGCTCTCCCACATCCAGGACCTTGTAGGACTCCAGGAATACTTTTGACTAGAAGGAATCAACAAATCTAAATAGCATGAATCTAAATAATTTTTTCAGTAACATTCATGTTCCAGAGGACCAGTTTAATAATCCATTTTGATTGAATAGCATCATCATTTAAATTTCACATGCATGGGGGAAAAAAGGCCACAAAAGTGCCTTCATGTAAAACACGTTTTCATTTTCAGCAGTCTCAGCTTTGCTTTTTGTTTAGTGCTAATTAGCAAATGTCAGGATGCCAACATGCTAAAACCAAAATGTGAAGATGGTGCAAAAAACTTGAGGCTGAAGTATGTGAGATTAGTCACGGATAAACACACACACACACACACACACACACACACTCCTGCAGGCTTTTGCCTCACGGAGATAATAATAATATTAATAAAGACATTTACTGCATTCAACTCTGTTTTAAACATTTATTGGCATACTAAAGTTTCATAATCCACATCCAGAATATGTAACGGCTGAATACTTCCAACTTGTTATGATCTGTAAACTTAGTCAGGCAAAAGTTGTTTCCTGTCCGTCTGTGATGTGGGGGTCATTAGTTGAGGGTTTAATGTGAACATTATATTGTGTTTGGCAGCACATGAAAAGGAAAAAAAAGTTTTACTGCACGTTCTGACCATAACTATTATATAGCTGGGATGTAAAGCTGCAGACCCTGCATATATAAGATCATATACAGCTTATTTTATCCCAAGCCAGACTGTTGAAGTCCTGCATACGCTGCCAATATCAATACCGTTAAAAACTGTTCTGAAAAATACTTTGAGATGAGTTCTGTCTCATTGCATGTCCCATTCACGGTATGTCACAGACTTGATCAGGGCTTAGACTGCAAGTACTAAAAGTGCACATTTATATTCATCCATTGTTTATAAGCACGTTAGCTCACGTTAGCATTTAGCTTAATGAACCCATGTGTCTAAATAATGCCTCACAGAGATGCTATCCTAGACTTTTTAGCAGTGGTAGAAAAAGTATTAAAATCCCTTACTTAAGTAAAAGTGATAATACTGCACTGTAAAATACTCAACTACAAGTAAAAGTCCTGCATTCAAAACTTACTGAAGTAAAAGTACAAAAGTATCAGCATCAAAATGTACTTTAAGTATCAAAAGTAAAAGTACTCGTTATGCAGAATGATCTATGACATATATTCCAAATATATTATTGGATTATTTGGATTGATGCATTTATGTAAGCAGCATTTTCATTTTGTAAAAATAGAGCTACTAGATAGAACTACTTATTTTACTGTTATGAGATTTAATTAAAAAAAAAAAACTCTAATCATATTAAATCAATCATGTTTTTTATGTTAAATCTTGACCTTAAAATAACTAAAGCTGTCAACTAAATATATTTGAGTAAAACAGTAATACAGTATTTGCCTCAAAAATACTGAAATAAAGTACAAGTACCTCAAAGATGTTCTTAAGTACAGTACTTGAGTAAATGTACTTTGTTACATTCCATCACTGCTTTTTAGTCTGGTACAACAGGGAATTAAACCATTTTTATACCCACCATGACAACACTGTTTTATTCCCATTAAAACAGTGTTGTCACAGTTTCGGCAATTAATAAGTAAAGTACCTCACAATTGTACAAACATCTAGTACTTGAGTTAATATTCTTCCTCTCCACCTTTTCATAAAAATGAGTTGCAGTTTTCATGCCGATTCCTAAATGTGTTGGAAAACAGCAGCTTCGCTCACCTGCAGGCCACATGGTTCTCCAATTATGATGCTCTTTAGTTTCCTGGAATGAAAGTATGTAGTGAAATTAAAGGTTGGGAGAATTGCATTTGATCAGACAAGAATACTGGCCGCCATTCAGTTTCTTAATTGCTTGTCAGTTCAGCTCTACCTTGTCGGAGCTGAATGTCATGTGGGCCAAGTATGGAAACAATTTTCCCAACATATTTTCCATCTAAGTTTATCTCTGTGGCTTAAGCCATTCCTCGACATACAGTACACTGACACCTGTTCTGGTTTATGGTGTTTTTCCTGGGAAGGGGTTTAAAGCAACATTTTTTCTCAAGAGTGAATAGGATGTGCTTGGTTGCTGCGTTTCTCCGGAGAAGTGTTCTTTAATTAGCTCAGAGTTGGCAGCCACGCAGGGACAAGGATCCATAGACAATCAATCTATTTTGCAGCTTGTAAACTGTCCTGGCTGCTGACTGGGAGCCCTAGGAGCCTGCTCTACATCTGCTGGGAGAGATAAATCCTCTCTCTGTCTCCTTTTCCCTCTGCCTGCTTCTCCTCCAGCCTCTTCTCCTGGGCTTTCAGAACCTCCGCATGAATGTAACACAGCGTTAGCAGTCATGGCGCCGGGAGGCGACTGCTCGTATTTCACAATGCTAACACGATTGCGCATTAGCTTCTGTAATTGGTGCATTGTGCTAAAATCTGTATTGTTTTGCTTCATTGTGTCTGGATGTGGAAAGGTTTGTGGTAATGATATTGCTTTTGCTGCATTAAGCAGGACACACACAGACACAGCAGAGGCCAGTCTCTGGTTTCTCTGGTTTTCTTGTTCTATCAAGCGATTAGCTAGGACAGAGTTCACTCAGGATTATTATGTTTTAAAGTAGTTGATGTCCCTTTGATCTGCAACATTATCTCCTCAAATATGTTCCAAACAACCTACTGTGGCTGCTATGAATCGGTCAAGCTAGCAGAAAATAAATATGAATATCTTGAAAAGATTTTAGCCATACTAATCATCAGTGATTCGTATGCTGTACAATACATTTAGTGTTTATATGCTTTATATAGGGAAGAGTATGTAATGGTAGCCTGAACAGAGCCTGGAGGCATATACTGTAGTTGCCTGATCCTATTATAACACCCACTGTACCTTTTGGGGTTAGTCTGCCTGGATTAAAACAAATGGATTGTTCATACCCTTACAACGGATTTGGACATACTGTTTTTTTAAGGATTTTTTTGACTACCACGCTGCTTTGCACTGTTTTTTTAAGGTTCCAGTTTTATAGACTGTTGTGCATTGTAACTGGACTACTTTTAACACTAAACTTTTTTTACAAACCACATTTACTGAAAAAATATTGCGCTGTAGCATCTCTAGCTTTTCATTACCTTTCATTCAGAAATTGGGTAGTTGGTCGGCCTTGGTGAAGGAAGTATAATGCCTTTTACTTAACTAAAGTCAGCAACACCAGTTGAATACCAGAGTTATTACAGTATCAGCAAATAATACATCAACATACTGCAGAATGATCTCTTTCATACTGTTGAAATATTGGATATTATTACTTCTGCCAAAGAGCCTATGCCCAGTTTGGTTTGTTTGTTGGTTTATTTCTCTCAGCAGGATTCAGAAATACTGGCCTGATTTTCATCAAACTTGGTGGAAGGGTGGAGCGTAGGCCACAGAAGAACCCATAACAGTTTGGAGCAGATCCAAATCATGGGGCAGATGCATGAACTGTTTTCACATCAGTTAAGATTGCAAGATAGGGCATGGCCTTATTGGAGGTCTGCACTCTCCAAACGCCCTTCTAATCACTTGTGCACAGCTTTTTGTAAAAGAGTTGACCAATGTTTGGCATGTGCAGTCTTAACCTGCAATGCAAGTAGTAGCTATTTTGCCAGACAATGGTAGTGGAATAAAAAGTTCAATGTTTCCCTCTGAAATATTGCAGTCATACCAAAAAGCATGAATGCTCCATAAACATGTAAGCACTTCAAAGTTGTGAGAGGGAGGTTTGTCAGACACCTTTGTCAAAGCTTGCTGTTTTTTGCACAAAAGCTCTTTACATTTTCTGAAGGATTGTCCATGTTGTATTGTTGTTTTCTGTGAACACACAATGCAGGTTCCAAGTGTTTCATGTTTGCCACTCAGCAGGTAGTGACTGTACCGTAGCATCATGCACATGTCCTCAGTTAGATGTAAAGAATTCACCTGAATTGTTACAATCCAGCAGAGCTGAGATAAAACACGGGGACAGCAGGAGAAATGTGTTTGATGACAATCACTGACAGCACTGTTTGTGTTTGTTCCATGCCTTTTAGCTTCAGGCCAGCGTTTGTGCGTGTACTGTACGTGTGTCTCTGTGGACATCAGACAGCTCTTGGCTTTGTCCACCCACAAACTTACCTTACATCTCCGTGGGCACCATACAAATTTACCCTCATATTACAGTCTGAGCGGATCCTTCCTCAGAGGAATAAAATGTCACCTATCGCGGCTTTTACACGACACATCATGTATCACCTCTTGCATTGGACATCCTCTGCCTCGTCTCTCTCTCTCTCTCTCTCTCTCTCTCTCTCTCTCTCTCTCTCTCTTTCAATCTGTCTCTGCTGCCTGGCGGAGGAGCCTGTCTTTTGTGAAGACAGCTCCCTGTAAACAATAGGAGGCTGCGGTAATTGTGGTTCCACTTGATTTCACCTCTGTGGAAGCAGCCATGCAGCTCTGGGGGAAACAGGGGACGGACGGAGGGAGGAAGAGAGGTGGCAGGAAGTGTGACGTTCCATATCTCCGCTTCTCAAAATGCCACAGAGCTGTCGCCACAGCCGAGCTCAGGCAGCCCAAAAGAGTTTGCTGTTAGTCCAGGACGACTTTATCTTTTTAGTTGTTGTTCAAAATAACATTCGGTGCCCTCATTTAAAGGACATTTGAGACTGATTTTGTGTACATATTGAGTTGAAAGGTATGGAAAAGCTTTACTGGCTTTAGGTTAATGTACAGATGGGGACATTTATCCATTATTTTCAAGAAGAAAATGTGGATTATTATAAAGCTCTTATTCCTTTTTGCTAAAGTGTAGGTGATACCAGTGTTAACATTCAGTCTTCATGGTGCAAAAAGAAACAGTTTGGAATAACTAGACCCTGTTAAAAACATTAAATTATGCACTCCTCAGCGACACCTCTAAAGCCATGATTGATTCTGCTGAGATGAATGGTCACATGACATATCAGACAGAACTGCAGGCTATTTACACAGAGCTGAGAGGAGTGGACAGGTTGAAAAATGAAAATAGTTCAATATGTATGGCATGTGAAGACCCAGTTTGTTTTTCCAATAGTCAAGACACTTGTGGGCACTTGGAAAAGTGTTGTATATATAGATCTTTAAATGCTGTTCAAAATAACATTGGGTGGCCTCATTTAAAGGACATTTGATGCTAATTTTGTGTACATATTGAGTTTAAAGGAATGGAAAAGCTTTACTGGCTTTAGGTTAGTATACAGACAGGGACATTCATCCATTATTTTCATTATGGAGCTCTGAAGCTCTGACTCCAGTTTGCTAAAGTGTAAGTAATACCGATGTTTACACTTGGTCTTTATGGTGCAGTGCAAGCAGAACCAACTGATTTTCCCTGTGGAAGGTCATTATGATCTCTGACTTCATGTGTTCTTTCTCATAGAAAGAAACTGTGAAAACAGGCCTTATTGTCAGAATTTTAACTTTCCGACAGTCCTTGAATGGATCATATGTTACAAAAGTTTCAATTAGAAAAAATAACCAAAACAGAGCTAACAAATTTGATATTATTGATATATATTCTATCAAAAATTACTTTATTATACATGTCTAATTTAAAACATTGCCAAAAAGAAACAGTTTGGAATAACTAGACCCTGTTAAAAAACATTAAATTCTGCACTCCTCAGTGACACTCAAGCCATGATTGATTCTGCTGTGGTGAATGGTCATGTGAAAAATCTGACAAAACTTCAGGCTGTTTACACAGAGCTGAGAGGAGAGGACAGGATAGGAGAGGTTGTAAAAATGAAATAGTACAATAAGTATAACATGTGAAGACCCAGTTTGTTTTTCCAATAGTCATGACGCGTCCCCATGTGGATATATAAATCTTTATATGATGTTCAACATTGGGTGCCCTCATTTCAAAGGACATTTTAGACTGCTTTTGTGTACATATTGAGTTTAAGGAAATAGAAAAGCTTACTGGCTTTAGGTTAGTATACAGACAGGGACATTTATCCATTATTTTCAAGAGGATAATGTGAATTATTGTAAAGCTCTGGCTCCGTTTTGCTAAAGTGTCGGTGATACCGATGTTTACACTTTATGGTGCAGTGCAAGTAGAACCAAGTGATTTCCCCCGTGGAAGGTCATTATGATCTCTGACTCCATGTGTTGGTGGATAATAGTTGTCTGCCATAGGTAATTGTGGAAATGGTTGTCCAACTCCCACTGTGTACTTATCTTATGATCTCTGGGTTTTAGAGGAATTGTTTTCTACATTAAGCAGGCGCTGATAAGGCTCACAGTTACAGATTAAACCGCTGGAATGAGAGGTTTAAGGTCTTTCCTTTCTCTCGGCTGCGTCCTGTATATAAACTCTGACTGCAGGTTCAGCTCAGGCCTGCAGATAAAGTGTAGTATAGCCATTTTTGAAATGAATTCTTCGTCTCTTAGAAGCTGCAGCTTTGCACACTGTATGACTGGGTGAAGACACTGAACCTCTCTAATAGTTTAAAGAGATCACTGACTGCCAAGCTGCAGCTTTTACTCTCTGGTGGTCTCAAGACACTCTAAGAACTCATACATTTTAACATTATATTGTCAAGGCAATATTATTGGCTGGTGGTATTCTATCACAAACATATTGGTATTGACTGATTGTTTTACATTTTAAATTGTATTGACTGACAGAATTTTAGCACAAAAACGTTTTGTTTTGGTCTGTTGATGACACTTACTTTTATTTAATTCAAATGATATATGCTGTGCTTGAGTAAAACTCAGCTTTTTTGCTTTATTGAAATAATGACCTCGTTTTTACCACTTAGAAAGACTTGGAAATGTAGACTCTAACGAACAACTGTTTGCTCTCATCCTAGATTCATAACTGTAATAGTTGATAGTCCAACTATAAGATATCCCTCTCTGTTCAATGTATCCTCAACAACAGTTTGTGTGGTATAGAAAACTTGTGCACAAAGGTTCATATGATAGCCTTAATTATGGAATAAGACTTTCGTATTTAACATTGTGAAATGGTCACATGCTTGTTGTTTCAAAGACATTGAAAAGTGAAACTAATTGGTTAGGGTTAGGCACCAAAAGTACTTTAAGGTTAGGGGAAATGAACAGGAATAACTACTTCAATACATAACTACTGGAGGCGTCCATAGTTGACGTAAAAAGGAACTTCACATATCTACATATGGAGGTTTTTATTTGTCCTAATTTAAAATATCATTGACTTTTGGTTTAACCGGGAAAGGTAGATGTGGGTCTCCAGGGCTACAGTTCTGTGTTTGTCTGACCCGTACATTATCTGTCCCATTCACCCTATAAAGGGACTTAATTTATGTATTATTGTGCACTACAGTGATTGCAGAACAAGTGAAGACATGAATAGCAGAGACAAGAAGCCAAGTAATTTATAATAAGAAAAACCAAAAACTAATTATGACAACGGTATATGAAATAAAATTAAGTATAACAACCCAAACACCATCAAAAATAAATAAATAAATAATCAAAGCAAAAGAAAAGACACAAATAAGCAAGAATAAAATAATAATAATAATAATAATAATAATAATAATAGTATATTGTATTTGTAGGTGCCTTGTTATCACTCAAGGTCAGTGTAAGAGTCAAATTTACAAAAACAAAACAAAAAAAATTAATTGATAACAATAATAATTGAACAACATAGTGAACAGAATGAGAATGTAATATGTGATTTTTAGGTATAATATGCCAGTTTCAACATTTTAACATTATATTGTGAAGCCAATAATTTGGCTGATGGTATTCTATCACAAACATATTGTTACTGACTGATTGTTGGCTTATGTACACATAGAGTTTCAGCAGGAAAAAGTTTTATTTTTATCTGTTGTTGACCCTTACTTTTAATAAATTTAAATGTAATAATCACAATCGAATGAAAAAAACCCAAAATGTTTATTATTTAAAGGTCTGCCTTTATTTATGACGACTAATTTTATCATTTCCTCCCCATCATAATTACGATGGCCACTGTGGCTCACAGTTACATGTGTTATTTAATAATTGCAGTTATTTTC
Organism: Centropristis striata; assembly: GCF_030273125.1. NCBI lineage: Eukaryota > Metazoa > Chordata > Actinopteri > Perciformes > Serranidae > Centropristis > Centropristis striata. The sequence continues at coordinate 24,251,232 of NC_081518.1, forward strand.
ATAGCTATAACTTCCGGTGACTGAGAACACTCTGCCCTGTTATTTTATAATATACTTATCTTAATTAATGTAATAAATGTAAAGTCATTGCCTGAACAGGAAAATAACAATCAATAAATAATTTGATCGTTTTGTTTTACTTCTATGGATCTACTGAAATTAGGCTTTAATTAATATCATTAGTCTGCTCACTTACAGCTCCCGTATTGTTCCTCCGGCTGACTTTAACACATGATGGTACTTTAAGTGTATTGATTGAATTGAGCAGATTTAAGTGTTTGCTTTCAGTCGGCTAATCCTTCATTCAGACAGCAGCCACGTCACGTGCTGCTGCTTTGCTTCCTTTAATATATGTTTCTCTCCTCTCCTCAACTGCACTCTGCTGATCAATACTTGACTTCTTATTTTCTTATCAAGCTGTTTCTGATAGACAATAAGCTCTGGCTCTGCTGTGTCTGACCAAAAGAAGCTGCCATTAATTTCATGCATCAGTTGCTACATATATTCACCAAAATTCTAGCATTGGGAAAGGCTGCATCCCCCCTCAAGACACATTATATGTTTAATGAAAATTTAATCAAATCCAATTCCAATTATACATGTAATGAATGTGGAGCTCAGGTGTGACGAGCCGGGAAACCTTGGCAACCCTCCCTGTATACATTAACTCTTCAAAAATGGAGGTCACGCTGTCAGGCTGGCTCGGCACCAGCCAATTTAATAAGCCCATCAAACACAGTTTGGAAAAGAGACAGATAAGTTTTCCTTAGTCCTCACTTTCATCCATTTGTAATTGGCTCTGAGAAGCTGCTGTTTATATTTAGCTTCTCCATAAAGGTTTGATGTAAGGAGGGTTTCTTCCTGCTCATCAGCGTCAGACTGAACAACCATGCAGCGTGATGTCTGTCCTCATGTTACTCTTCTTCTCTCTAAGCTTTGTCTTTTCTTCCCACGATGCATTGTTCCCTTGACTGAATCCACATGGGGACGCGTGTAATAATAATAATACACTGTGGCTATGGGATGGATGTTAACTGACAGAGCACATTAATGGAACATGCTTTCATTAATGTGAATTGCAGCTTAAGCATCTTTATTGCCGTGAGCTGTATATTTCATTGGGTAGTAAATGAATTGTAGTACCTCTGCTACACAGAGCTACACAGAGGAGATATGAACTGGGTGTTCAGGATGCTATAAAGCAAACCGAGCGCTAATGCCACCAAAGAAACAACTCTAATTTATGATGTAAATGAGAATACTTGCAGCATGGTGAGAAGCATTTATGCTTTAACACCTCTGGAAAAGTATGTTTTCTTTAAAGGAAAAAAAAAAGTTTTAATTTCTTATAGAAAGAAACTGTGAAAACAGCCATTTTCATAAGAATTTGAACTTTCCGACAGTCCTCGAACGGGTCATCGGTTACAAAACTTTACCTTAGAGAAAGTAACCAAAATGAATGCCTCATTTAAAACGTTGCCAAAATAAATTGTTTGGAATAACTAGATCCTGTAAAAAAACATTAAATTTTGCTCCTCAGAATCACTGTGAAGCCATGATTGATTCTGCTCAAATAAATTGTCATGAGACAAATATTCACTGAAAATCTGTTTGCACAGAGCAGAGAGTAGAGGACAGGGGTGGCTGGAAACATGACAATACTTACAACTTACAATATGTATAGCATGTGAAAACCCAACTTGTTTTTCCAATATTAATGAGTTAAATCCAATTTTAAAAAATCACAGAAATTGAAGTTGCGTTTTCTTTTTTTATGATTTCTGACATTATAACTGTGTTATTCTGCACAAAAGACATTATTGAGTTGTCCGTACTTCTAGCTATGGTTGTGCTGGTTCCATAGAGCAGCAGGATTTTATGTATTGCAGTGAAATACAAGGCCACAGCGAGTAAAAAAAGAGCACACCTTGGGCGTTCAGAGGGTTGAAGCGCTTCATGTTAATGATATCCTCTGGTGGATTTTCCTGCTTTCCTGCCCCCTTTTTTTGCTAAAATGTGCTTATTTTCCATCCTAATCCTTATAAATAAGGTGCCATCACCTGTAAACATCTGTGCTTTGATGCTTGGGTCAATGGTAGGCATATTGTGAAGCACTTTGGTATTTAAAGTGTGTCAATAATTCAGTCTATTTGCTATTTTTTTTTTTTTTTTTAATCTGGAGGAGAAATAAAAAAAATGTTGAAAATGTGGTGTTATAAGTGATATTGTTTTGCACACAGTTTAATTTGGGGCAGTTATAGTCTCAGCAGCAGCTTGTTGCCACCCACCATTTCTGTCAATTCAAGTCCCCATACCTTCATAAGTGCCTTCCAAAATGACCCACATGACCCGTACAAAAACTGCTCATATATACCGTCCCTCTACAGTTGAAGTGGGTATAATTAATGTTTATATTACAATGGATCACATAACGTTCTGTATGTGAAAGCGGTTGCTCATAATATCAAACCCACACAGTATTATCACCCCACTATGCGCTTCCCCTCAGCTCCAAGCATTTGAGCATCTTTCAGTTTATTGGTTTGTTTTGTGGCTCGCAACTTTATTGTTTTGGTTCACTCTCACCGCTCATATCAGCGCTGTGCAGGCAGCTGTTTTCAGTGGAAAACCCATAACCCCATTGTACACTACCTGTCAAGTACCAAACATCAGACAGACAAAGTTATTGGACGGCATAGCGGAGCATTGAGCTGCTAAAGACACTGATATGTTTCCCAGGAGCTGGTGGATTCCAAAACAGAGCAAAAAGGAGAGTGAATACATTCATTCGGTCTCCAGATACACGTCTTTCAAAATGAATGCTTTTCATGAGACTGGTCAATGTTTACTGCTTATTACTGCTGGCACAAAGTTAGGAAAACATTTAAGTTTAAGGAAAGATTGTCTTTATTTAGAGGAACCACATCGACTGTTGGTGGAAAGAGAATGCTCACTCCTGTTCTCCAGTGTCAGATCTCGCATACTTGATCTATCCTGCATAGTTCTTACAGTAGATTGCGATCAATCAATCTCCACTTTGGAGAGCACAAAGAAATACCAGCACGGAAGCTTAGTACCGATGTGGATGGCGGCAACAGCAATACATAGATTCAGAGGACAGATAGTAGCTTTACTTCCCCCTGTATAAACTTAAACTGCATGTTATGATGGTATAGTGAACATACAGTACATTGCTTAGCTTCAGTGCTGGTATTTCTGCCTTCTTCTCCAAACTGGATGCATGCTAAATTCAATCTAGGTATTACGCTCACTATGGACAAAAAATTTAAACTTTCCCTTTAAGATTCAAAATACATGACCTTGTATTTTTAATAGTATAAATTATACTGCAAAAAAATAAAGGAAAAAGGGAAATAGATCTGGATCATTAAAGGATTATACATGTCCTTTAATCCACATTGCCCTTTGCAATAAGCCCTTTAGACCTGTTTTGTTTCATAAAATCTTAATGATGAAATCTTCTGATTTCTGAGCACACACACATACACACACACACACGACTTGCATGCAGCATTATTGAAAAGCAGCTGTGTAGGGTTGAATAAATTGACTCGGGGGTCAGAATAAAACAGCATTCTGAACTCCGGGTGGATTACAGCGGGAAATGCAAAAATTTTTCTACAACTAATTTTATGGAAACCCATGTCCTCCAGGCTAAATGCTATGACAGGCAATCAATATTTTTCCCCCCGTGACACGGAACAGATCTCTGCTGAGCTCACATCACGTCAAGGTGAGCAGCAAGGCCGAGGCAGAAAGTGAGCATGACGACTTTGCGTTGGCACAAAAAAAAAAGACGAAACAGAAAAAATCCTGCCGTGCTCCGTTCTTTTTTATGGGCTTGTCACTGGTCATTAAATTCCACATTACTGAAGTGTTCTGCTTGACATTATTGAACAAGGCGACGGCTAAAGAGATGAGGACATGTTTTAGAAATTTATTATGCAAAGTTAAAGTGAATCATGAGGTGTTGGTTTTACTCCTAAATCCCCTAATACACACAGCTTTTGTTAAGTTTTAGAGAGCATTTAGAAAAAAAAACCTTCTGGGAAAAAAGAACAGAAGACAGATGAAATATGAGGAAGCAAATGTCTGCAGACATATCTTTGACATGAACAACACTGACTTTGGTTTAGTTCATCTTTGACATGAAAAACGTAATGTGAAGTGACATCACCGATCCACTTTGAGTAAATTATGTGTGATGAGAGAACGGAACAGGAAACAGGAAAAAAGACAAGTATAAATAGGCATCAAATAAAAGAGTATGTGTTGTGTTGTGTGGAGTCACTGCTGCTGCTGCTGCTGCTGCTGCTGCAGTATTTACTGGCTGGTAGAGAGACAGAGCTTTTAAAAGCTCAAGACAGATGCCACTCAATCAGCTGACTGGCCCTCAAAAGCACACAACATTAGAGTTGGTGCACACTTATTTTCAGCAGTGATGAAAGAAGTATACTCAAGTAAAAGTACTAATAATACCACACTGTGAAATTACTCCACTACAAGTAAAAGTTTTCATTATGCAGATTGTTAAATATATTCTAAATATATTTTTAGATTATTTGTATTGATGAATTTTGTAATGATAAGGCTAATTTTAAGTGCTTAATACACTGTTGTAAGGTTTAATTTACAAACATGTTTCACTTTAAATGTATCATGTTTTTTTATGTTAAATCTCAACCTGGAAAGTAACTCATGCTGTCAGCTAAATGTAGTGGAGTAAAACGTACAATATTTGCTTAAAAATGTTCTATAAAGTTACATAAAATGAAAATATTCAAGTAAAGTACAAGTACCTCAAAACTTAAAGTACTTGAGTAAATGTACTTAGTTACATTCCACTACTGATTTTCAGCTGTCTTTACAAAAGTAGTTCAGCTCACATATCTCACAAAAAGTCTGTCTTCTGAATCAAACAAACCAACTCAAAACAAACTCCCTGAATAAGGTGCAGAATATAAAACCTCTGTCGTCAGTATGTACTGAAGTAATTTGTTTGCTGATACACACCCAGCAGTCTACAATATGTCATAATTTGTTAGTTTTATCCTCCACACTGTGCACAATTTCACACCAGGTCAGAGCTACTTATATTGTATATGTTTGAAGGCATTTAGCTGCCTGTCTTATGTGTGTAAGTGTGAGAAAAAACAGTCCAGAAAGCTTTAAACTTTAGACTGTGAGCATGAAGGGCAAGTGGAAGTCAAGAGCCATAAATCAGACAGCAGTGGGAAAGAATGAAACAAGTTTGGTAAAGATAATAAAACATGAATTCTGCAGAGGTTGTCATTGCCTTCCGTAAGGCTTCCTGTGAACATTTTCTGATCTGTCAATCTGCACTCACACAACTTTGCAAAAACCATGAAAAATGGCTGTTTCTTATTCTTTTAGGGCTTACAGCAAAATGTGCATAAATCTGAGCGGTCAGATGATTAATGGGAGAGGAGAGAAGAAGTCCTACTACACAAAACTTTATTCGATTTAGGGCATTTCTCAAATCTTAACTGTTATTTCTGTTATATTGGATAACTTTAATGCTTTTGGCCTTGAAAAAGTTATTTAAATGAGAGCATTGAAGAAGTTTGGAGGGGAGGACATTTGAAAGTTGACAAAGGAACACATAACTAAACACTGATATTTTGTAAGGACACATAAAAGTCAAAAGTTCGGAAACAATCACATAATTTTTTAACCATGTATTCCATGTTGCCATGTATGTCTATTTTATCAGTTTCCATGCTGTTTGTAGTAAAATATTCATCCTAAAAGGAACTGCAACTATCTAATAGATGTGGTGTAGTATTATTTTCCCTCTGAAATGCAGTGCAGTAGAAATGTAAAATTGCAGAAACAATTCCACTGAAGTACCCTATCTGAGCTAACAAACTTCTCGGCTTTAGATTTTACGTAGGAGTTTAATTGAGACTGAACATGAAGTGCATTTCACAGACAGCATGATTTATGCCAAATCCAGGTGAGGACATGAGTGGACACAAATCATTAGCTCTCTGCAGTGCAAATGGAGGCCAATAGTTGACCGTGCATTTTAAATGTTTATTTTGAGCTAAATATATTAGCATTTATCCAGAGGCTTTGTGACACCAACAGAAACAAAACTCTAATTTAAAGAGACAAGAACTAGTATTTACTGTCAGTAAAGTCACCAGGAAAATGTCATTTGTACAAATAAAGTAAGTTAAGAAAAAAAATAAACATTTTCAATCTGGAGCACCTTGTGTGGAGAATGTGTCAATTGTATGCACTGTAGGGGATCTACTGCTCACTACTAACCTGATAGGAAACAGTGATTTCAGACACAGCGCTAGCTCCGACCTGCCCTCATTAGTGAGGAATATATAGTTTTAGCCATTCTGCAAAATTGAGTCATCCTTCTGCTCCTCCTATTACCAGTGGTGGAATGTAACTAAGTACATTTACTCAAGTACTGTACTATAGCACAGTTTTGAGGTACATTACTTGAGTATTTCCATTTTATGTAACTTTTTACCTTTACTTAACTTTTTACTCCACCACATTTACCTGACAGCTTTAGGTACTTTATAGGTCGAGATTTAACATAAAACATGATCAATTTATCGTGATTAGGCATTTTTTTTAAATAAAAGTTTATAACAGTATATTTAGTAGTTCAAATGAGCCCTATCTTTGCAAAATTTAAACACTGCTTACATAAATGCATCAATAATAATAATCTAATAGCATATTTAGAATATATAAAATAATCTGAGTGGGGCCTTTCTGAATACCAAGTACCTGTACTTTTAATACTTAAAGTACATTTTGATGCCGGTACTTTTGTATTTTTTCTTCAGTAAGTTTTGAATGCAGGACTTTTACTTGTAGTGGAGTAATTTCACAGTGTGGTATTAGTACTTTTACTTAAGTAAGGGATTTGAATACTTTTTCCTGCCTATTACCTCAGTTTCTTCGGTGTGTTGACGCTGCAGAAACTGTGACTGTCCATGGTCCTGATGATCAGTCATTACGCATCATTAGCCCGGCACTTTGGGGGGGTCACCTCAACATGTCCAGACCTGACACCACATCACTCTCTAATCATCACTAATTAAACCAAACCTGACAGAGACGGGCAGCATGCTCTCACAGAGGCTGTTGTTATCTCCAGGAGAATCCCTCAGCTCACTCCTGTCAGTGTAAGAACTTTACAGTGACGGTGTCATTCATCACTTTGTTAAGTTATTGAATTGTCGTTAAAAAAACAGCTAGATCTTATCAATCTCTGATGGTTAATACCATGCATTAATTATTCTGTGAAAGCTGTAATTTGACTTTTGGTTTAAACCACAACCATGTCTGTCCTTCAGTCTGAATGAAGAAAGAGAGAGATAATACAGAAAACGACATCTCCATACATCTCTACTAATACAAGTTCTTGTACAATCGTTAGTAGAAAAGAAAGAGAGTAGTGCACCCCTCAAACACACAGAAGCTCTTTACATGTTGATTGATTTCACTCTTCAGTCTTGCACCTACTGACTTGGCTGGAGTGCTTTTAAATGCATGAGGCAGAAAGGCCCCTCAGGTCCTCCGGCTGGAGCTTTGTAGTCGTTCTGAAGTGGAGGACAAAACCCTTTGGTGAGGCAGCTTTTAGCTTTTATGCATTGTGCTGTTGGAACAATCCTTCTGGGAATCTGACCCAAGTTTAAAGTGTTGTTGTCCTAAAACGTAAGCTTTAAACTCACCTTTCTCACTTGTCTTTTGACTGGAATTTGGCATATTGACTTCATTATTATTGACTCATTTATTGTTTCTACTTATTTTATTTCACATTTTCACATTAATGTTATTACATTTGAACTTTTGTGTGCATTATCTAATGTTGTTTTTGTGGTAATCTGCCCATTATCACATTAATAATTTACATTTTCTAAAAGAACATAATTATAACAACATGAAATAATAATTACAGATCTCTCTGTTGCTTATGAATATGGGATTAATGGATTTTATGCAACATGTTTATTGATGAAAGCCTTATTGCTGAGCTTATCAGACTGATTAAGCACTTAATGCATCTTCAATTGGAATCTAACATGATTTTTCATGATTACATGAATGATGAAAAAGAAGCAACCTTTGATGTAGTGCAAAGTTCTTTACATGTCAATATCAAATATTAATGTGATAATGGGGAGATTAATGCAAAAAAAAAACCCAGAAGACTAATGCAAACGAAAAGTTAAAAGATGCAAAAAAAAAAAAAAAAACAGATCAAACCCCTTGAAATTCGACTCAATATTCACCAAAATACTAACATCTTGCTTTGTGCTGCCTCATTTAAAAGAAACTTCCATGTGTTTGCACCTCTCCTTCCACCTGTGCACCTTGTGTTTGGCACCAAAATACTGCTTGGCACTCAAATATTACACAGACGGGAAAACTACTTTTCAAGGTCAGAAAAATACCAAACTGTCTTAGTGCTGCTGCTGGTGTTGGTGGTTGTGGCGCCCTTAAGTGTGTGTTAGGAGGGATTTAATGCTTATTCAACTTGGCAGTTTTTCACTTACTCATTATCCATCAATTCAGCTGCTGCATCTGTCTGTTTATACTCCCAACTCTATAATTTCAAATTGGCCAGCAGACATTAAACAGCATTAATAAGCAGCCACGGCCATCAGTGTTTTGATTGTGTTGCTCTCCCTTCCATCAGCTCACAGCCATTAACACACTGAATATTTAATCATGTAACTCTTCCTCTATTACTCCACCATTAATGTAGCCTACATTTCATATCCCTTCACATAAACTCTTACGCATCCCACCAGCACTGTTGACATTCACCTCCACTTTATAGTTCAGCGTGGGGAGGAAATCCTTGAGAAGAGAAAAGCTAAATAATTTCTCCCAGTTGCTCCGGGGCTTCATGAGCACCACTCATTAATTAAAGGAAATGTATTAGTCATGACTCCCACCAAAGCTTTTGCATATTAATGAGGAGTGTGTTTTCCAGAGTGTGTACCTTGTGAGCGGAGGCCGCCTCAGGCCAGGTCCTGACTGGCACTTAAAGACACAGTTCATGATTTGATACAGAAAAAAAGATGCTCCTGCAGTGCAGCTGTACTGCAGCAGCATCAAAGGTCTTTTTAATGTATTGTTTATAATCATCAAAAATCATGTTAGATTCCAATTGAAGATGCATTAAGTGCAGCTTAATCTGTTTGATAAGCTCAGCCATAAGACTTTCATCAATAAACATGTTGCATAAAATCCATTAATCCCATATTTATAAGCAACAGAGAGATCTGTAATTATTATTTCATGTTGTTATAATTATGCTCTTTTAAAAAATGTATGAATCTAAATTCCCTTTTTTTCCTCTAATAGTGCATTTCCACTTACACAGGGTGACAGTGCCCTCAGGTCAGCTGCAGAGCCTCATTAGGATCTTTCAGTGTGGGGCTCATTAGTGAACATGTAGTATGTCTTGTATGACATGTTGATTGTGCTGTGATTAGCATGCTGCAGCAGGCTGATGCAGTGTTACACAAATCTGTGATGATTATTATTCACCATTGATGACATGACAAACTTGCAGCGGGACACTTATGAATCACAATTAATCAGTATAGCAGAAATATATATTACATATACACACCTTTTCTGGGAAGACAAAGAAAATGATGGCTGCATTCCATTAAGGGTCCCCGTATTATGCACAGAGGTTCGTTGTCACAGTGTCATGACCTACCTGCACACTTTAGCAGAACACTAATAGCCTTTGATGTTATCAGTAACAACTATTTTCCTGCTGTGACATCATCTGCAGTGAAAAAGTCCTAGTGTGATGAATATTGGGTTCTATTTGTAAACATTTGGAGCATATCTCTTTGTGCATAAACGTAGCATGAGGAGTTAACAGAGGGACTTTTGGAGGAATAAAGCATGCACATATATTTTTTTATTCATATTGAGTCATTTGCATGCAGCTTAGATCTTACATAAATTTCTTGCACACTCATGGGTCCATTCAGTCTCTATTTAGAGCACTTAAGCTGAACTGTGGAGGCTCATTTATAAAAGTTCTTGGACGTGGTTCGGTTACAAAAAGGTCAAAGTTAGACAGAAGAATCTGTCCCAAGGCTGCAGAACCTCAGGGGCACCAGCTTCAATATGTGTCACTGTAGGCTTTTTGGTAATTTGAGTATCTGCAATGAAGTTTGGGGACATGCACATTCAAAGCACCTGAACTATTTAATTAAATTAATTTATAGTTTCAGTTGAACTATAATTGACATTGGACAAAGCAGTTCCGATTGATTTCTAAAGCTGAGGATTTATACACTTTTACAAAAAAGAAAAAAAAAAGATCATTCCATATTGTATAAAGTGAAATTTCCATTTATTTTTTATTATAAACTAGCCATCAGGCTGTCTAATTCTTCAATAGCTAACAGACTAACTGAATTTCGCCTCAGGGATAAATAAAGTAATTTTGATTTGAATTTGTATAGGCCTAAATGCTGTATATACATATCTAAAGGCTTAATCCATGAAGAAATGCACACAGTCTATCCGAGCTCCCTCCAGATGTCTGAGCTCCTCACCCTATCTCTAAGGCTGAGCCCAGCCACCCCACGGAGGAAACTCATTTCAGCCGCTTGTATCCGCGATCTTGTTCTTTCGGTCACTACCCAAAGTTCATGACCATAGGTGAGGGTTGGAACATAGATGGACCAGTAAATTGAGAGCTTTGCCTTCCGGCTCAGCTCCTTCTTCACCACGACGGTCCGGTACAACGCCCGCATCACTGCCGATGCCGCACCAAACCGCCTGTCCATCTCACGCTCCGTTCTACCCTCACTCGTGAACAAGACCCGGAGATACTTGAACTCCTTCGCTTGAGGCAGTACCTCTCTCCCCACCCAGAGGGGGCAGTCCACCGTTTTCTGGCAGAGAACCATGGCCTCAGACTTGGAGGTGCTGACTCATCCCAACTGCTTCGCACTCGGCTGCAAACCGCCCCAACGAGTGCTGGAGGTCACATACACACACACACAGTGCGGACGCTAGCCAGCTGAAGCATAGTCAATGTGTTACTCGATGTTAAGTTTCCTGTCGGCTGCGCGACTCTACAAAGTTTGTAGGAATAAATGGAATTGGTGCCAGAGCCAGAGTGATGTGGAAACATTTCGGATTTCACTGTTCAGCACAACAACTGTGTCCGCCGTCACTGACTGCACAGCGGCCGCCACTTATTGTAAACATCAAGCATGCTTTACTGTACACAAAGTGTCCGCTGCTGATCGTAAACAAACCGGCTTCGCTAAATGTGCATGTGCATGAGTATCTGGTGCTTGTTGTAAACAAACGGAGGTCGCTTAGTGAACACATGCACATACATACTGTACTGCTACAGAGCTAACTGTTAGCCTGTTAGCACTGACTGTCCTGCCTCTTAAAGGAGCCATGCCACTCTTATAGTGGACGCATTATAACGCACAAGACATTTTGTGCTTTTTTAGTAATACTGCAAATGTTTGACAGGCAGTAGGAGCTGCCAAATATAACATAATATAATATTTATCTCAGTGCAATTTCTGTTAACGGAGCCCGAGAGTCTATTTTATTTGTTTTGATTGTAGGCCTAGTTTGTTTATTTATGTTTTATTTATATAGGATGTTTCAATATTTATTTTCCACATTTCAATTCCAATGTTTAATATTCTTGAGATTAAAAATTCATTGCTGTGGAAAAGGATCTACTCCACAATACTATCATTTATCGTGATAGTTTCTGGGAAAATATATCGTCCTAAAATATGTGTTATCATGACAGGCCTACTCCCAGCACGAATTGTCAAAGATGAGGAGTTCATCGCCATAATGGCAAAAATGAACAAAAAGTTGAAAGTGCCAAAAAGACATACAATTTTAAACTTGACTGACAAAATGTACAAAGAAGAGAAAGAAAATATCAAACAAACCCTGGCCACAGCTATGCTATTTTATTTATTTATTTTATTTAAATGTATGTGTGTGTACTTCTAACATGTTACAATAATAACAATAATATAATTATAAGACAACCTTGTTTGAATTGTGAAATGGGTCTGGCTAAAGGAAGATTTTGGTTTCATCTATAATACTAGGTACTTATACTATAATGACTCGGTTAAATAGAATTACATTACTAAAAAGAGACTGAAATACAATTTTCATTGACTAAACTATAGACTAAAATGTCATCGGATTTCGTCAACTAAAACTAGACAAATAGTCACGGATAATTCTGACTAAAATAAGACTAAATGCTCAGACTTTTAGTCGACTGAAACTTGACTAGACTAAAAAGAGTATGAACGTGACGAAAATGAATAAAAACTAAAAGACAGCTTGACACAAAGACTAGACTAAGACTAAAATTAAAACAGGCCGCCAAAAACAACACTAGCTCAGTGTTGTAGTTAATTCTACTTTTCTGTGCGACCTTTCAGGGTGCAGGTGGTAAGTTTTTGATACTCATAAAAAAGTTTTCTGTTAAATATTCCTTAAACTTTCGCAGGGTTCCTCAGCAGATGCGGCCGACTACCAAAGTCTGAGTAAAGTTGAGGTTATTTAGCAAACCTCTGGAGCTAAACTGCACCACCTGCACAACTAAACCCACCTCTTGTTCCCTCATGCTTTCAGATGAGTTGAGAGAACATTTCATGTAACTGTACCCAGCAGAATGTAAAACAGTGATCCTGGGTATGTGCAGTACATACAGCACTGTCTACTGTACACCGTTTTATAGTGAGTCAGCATTTCATGAAAGAAACAACTTTAGGAAACTGTTTCATGTTGCTGACCTGCTACTATTTTCTATAATAACACATTCTCTTAGTTCATGGTACTAGAATCTATAGTGACTATGAAAGACTGTGTTACTTTCAATGCAAGGATAAACAGAGAAATGCCCAAGCTGCATCTATAGGGTATTGACATGATACAGTTGAACTTTTCTGCTGCAGCTGAAGAGAATGAGGTAATGTGATGCCCTTATCTACAGTGTGATTGGTTTAGTTTGCATCTCTGCAGCGAACAGGCAAATCATTGATTGCTGACTGCTTTAATATTTGTAATGTAACTGTGTTTTGGATGAATTATAAAAACCAGATAGGAAGCGTTGATCATCTTTGACTGAACTGTGAAAAGCAAAAAAAAAAAAGACAACAACAAAAAAACACATAGAATCTGATAATTACAGAAATCTTATTTTGCATTGCCCCCACCTCTTTTGTCATCCAAGTAAAATATATTTGAAAAAGTTGAGATAAAAGGAGTCTTCTAAATCCTCCTGCCAGTAGGACTTGTAAGTCATCAACAGCTGCTTCAATTACATAGCAAAGGCATTTCCAGCAATAGGCTAAGCTAAAAACAAGTCTTACCTGGTCTGTTGCAGGCTACATTTTAGCCTATGCAGCAGGTGTGCATTGCTGTTCAACTCAGAACCTTATGCAAGTTTGACGTTAGGATCATATTCATTTCATGTGACCAACATGAGTGGCACCATTGTAAACATGCCGCCAATACTTTCTGGCTCAACCGCGGTTGAAATTGCCACTGCAGCTGCTTTGTACCATTGTAAGAGTCCCAGATTCAGTTAGATGCAATTCCAATCAACAGAGAGATAAAAATGACTACAAAAAGGAACAAAACAACTACAAAATTACTGCGACACCACTAAAACAACTGTTAAGTGACATGAAAGAAATACAAAGAGACATAAAATGACAATGAAAAAGTAACAGAAAACCACAGAAAGATCTGTAAAAACTGCAAAGATACAGAAAAAAGAAAAGAGACTTACTACATAAAGTCTGCATTTCATGCTTTTATGCAGGAAATATCAGGGCTGACTCTGCAGTTAGTGATCTGAAAGCTCAAATTGTTTACATGGTTTAGTGAATGTTAAGTGCTAATATATTACTTGATGTCGTGCCTCACTAGTCACCAGCATCTAAGCCAACATCATTAGACTAATTGATGCTGATACTGAGCAATCAGTCAGCACACCTGGCATGCATCAGCTGTTGCTCCCAGCACCTCTACCACCTCATTGCTTTAAGTAAAACTAAGCTTGAAAAGGCAGCTGTGCCATTGCTATCATTTGAAATAGCCTTCATGTTACAGAATTTATTGCAAATCCATTTTTTGAACGTGCCAGGCTGAAGCGGTGTTTGGAAACATGGATGCTATTGGCAGAAGAGAAGCTCAGCTGTGATCTCATATCCTCAGCCAACTAGCTTGTTGACTGTCCTCTCATCAGTGGAATTTTCATGGCTGCCCAGCTTGAAAAGAAATAAGCATTTTTCCAATGACCTCTCCATCTTTCACATAACAAACACACACACACACACATACATGGGTTCTGACTGTGGACTCTCTCTCCATCTCTCCAGAGCATGACGAGTGTGCCAGCAGCCAAAATTTGTGTGATGAGAACGCCATCTGCACCAACACCATCAGAGGACACCTGTGTACCTGCAAGCCGGGCTACGTGGGTAACGGCACCATCTGCAGAGGTAAGTTCCTGCCCTGGAACAGCCCTCCAGACACACACACACACACACACACACACACACACACACACACACACAGATACAGGCCCGACCCTTCCTCCACATCCTTTGATGGTGGCGGATCCTCTGCTCCGTAACATCATGGTCGGTCTGGTTCACTCCTCCTTCACATCACCTAACCAGGCAGCAGCTGCCACAGAGATGATGAAAATTGATTCTGGAGCAGTTTCAGCCTGTTTTTCCACATGTGTGCTTCCTCTCCCTCACTGCACATCCTGCACCCTGTTGACCTGTCGCCCCGCCCAGGCACCTCCCCTGATTGGCCCTTCGGTGTCATACAGATGGAGGGTGGAGAGGAGAATTATGTTTGTGCAGTATGTGGTTGTGTGCGTTGTGCATGAATACATATACAATATATACCTGGTCTCACAGGAATCAGTGAAATAGACACGGATTCGCTTAACTCAAAATCCGTGGAATAGCCACGGAATCACTCAAATTACCGTGAAACTGACACGGATTTCGCTACAATGCAAGTTAATGACAGTCATATCCCGTGGCTATTCCATAGATATTTTTTCCTATTGGTTTGTGTCCAAGTCACGTGACTTCCAAGGTTCCGGCGGTCAGAACAAAAAACATGGCGGACAGTTCTCTCATTTTTAGTGAAAAAATCAATATTTTGACTTAGTTTCTGCATAAAAATGGATTGTGATTAAATTTCTAGCGAGAAATATATGTTTTATTTTCCAAATATATATACATATACATATTCATACCCTGGAAGTGCTTACCTTCAATAACCTTTAATATGTGGAAAACCATATTTTAGTCAATTCTCGCTCTTATGTTTCCGCTCCTGATCAGCTATTTAATATTTTATACATGCACATATCAAAACTGCCAAACTAGCAAAACCTATTTAATTGTAATTTAATTTAATTATGTCCTGCATAATACTGCACAGAACAAACTCAACAACTCTGGTAGACAAATAATAAATTCACTTATATCATTTGTGGACTTTCAGTGGAATTGCGACTATCGTTGTGCATTTTTTAATGTTTTTTTTTTAATTTGCAAACACAATGTGCATTCAAAGTTTTGCTTGGTTTACACTGTCCACTGAAGTGAGCATGAATTACATTATTTAATTTTTTATTTCAGTGTGATTTTGAAGTCATTGAATCAATGTATTATGTTCAATATTGCAATAAGTCTCAGGAAGGGGTTTGTTCGATTCCCCACACCAACTTTTGCAGTGCAATTTGTATGACATTCCACAAAATGACGTGTGTGATGAGCCATTTTTAACACATTGCTGATACGTGAGCTTACACTATGGTCATAATCACTGTTGAATCACTGTTAAAGGGTTAAGCACATCATTAAAACTAAAACAGTTCACTTTAGTCACCAAAACCTCTTCTTTAAGGTTATAAAAAGAAATAAACATGGAGCAACAGGTCACACACACAGACTCACAGTCTCTTGGATGAAAGACCTAGGGTTCAACCCACACACCAAACAGGTAACCTATGTGGCTGTTAACAAATTCCAGTGCATTACCTTTCGTAGAAAATAATCCCACCTGTTAATGATGAAAGCCTCAATATTGCAATTATGCCTAAAACCACTGTAGGTTATAGCAATGTCTCATAACATTTAGCATATTACTCAAAATGTGAAAACAACAGCTGGTTTTCAGAGGTGTGATGTGCCTGTTCAATGTCACTGGAATAAACCCAAAGTACTGTGCAGGCAATATGGTGCATGAAGTGATATTTCCAGTGCATTTCTGACAGCTGCTGAAATGGAGCACAATGACTGACTAAATGTAGTGTTTAAATCAAGCTCTATATAATCCATATTGAGCCATAGAATTAAAAATAATGATACATTCTATTCATATAACCCTTTCCCTGTGACACAAATCGACTTAACAGCGTTTAGAATAAAAGTTTAAAGTTTCACTTTCAGTTATGAAAGTTTTGAACACCCTGCTCTTACTGAGCAACCTTGATATGTTACTTTGTTTTAGTAGCTTGTCACAATCAATGCAGATGTCTTGCCAACAAACATTGGCTTTTGGTCTGAACCAACCAGTTTGGACCGACAGAGTCTGCTGGCCAATTCAGAAATGGCATTTTTAATAAACTCTGTGAGCACACACGGTGTTATCGAGTGACAGATTTACAACAAGAGTGACTTATTGCTGTTCAATGATTTCCTATTCAGGGGAAGCTACACTGTGTTTAACAACTGCTTTATCGAACCGAGCAATAAAATGTGAAAAAACACATTAAATAAGATTTATGTCTGTTTACCAGTTACATGAAAACCACTTTGGGAGCTTGAATTGGCATTTGATTCTCTATTGTAGTTCTGTGACCCTATGTTAGTGTCAGTGTGAGTGAATATGGGCTGTGGAGTTGTTTACATGGACTCTGACATTCTTCAGTGTGTGTGTGTGTGTGTGTGTGTGTGTGTGTGTGTGTGTGTGTGTGTGTGTGTGTGTGTGTGTGTGTGCATGCACACCCTCTAGCTTCATGTGTCCACTCAACCATGTACCATATGAACTATATTTAACTAAATATTTGCACTAGAGGTCGCCGCAGTGGGACAGCGGCTGCAGGTTGAGAGAAGATGAAGCAGAACAGTCGATAGCAGCCCATGAAGAGCCCTTATGGAGTCTGAGGAGACTCGTTAGAGCATTGGCAGTTTCTACAAGCCAGAGGAGCATCACATCTTGAGCTCCCTGACGAGTACAACAAATATCCCTCGGGTCCATTATCACCGCTGCAGAAACTCCTCTGTCCACCTGAGTATTAACAGCCACGTTTACACTCAAGCCAAGGAGGTGAAGAGAGGCAAAACACACATTTTAAGCGCAGTCTTTGGCCGAGTGACCAGGGAATTTGAGATCCAATCTTCAATCTCTTGTTCAGGAAACACTGAACCATGATAGCACCTTAGAATAAATAGCATGGGGATACCAGGGTTGTGTTCTGATGGCTGGTTCCATTGTGGATTCAGCTTTACATTTGTAAAATGCCTGCCATTCCCCATTCCATCTTTTGTATCATCCATCGTTTTTCATCCGTTTATCCAGGGGCAAGGTCACAGAGACAAGAGGCCTAGGAACCTTGTGGTTCCACACAAGATAGATAATCTTTCCAACATGTTCTGGGGAGATTTCCTATTTGCAAAAGTAATCTACATGAGAAACATCCAGGTGATGTCAAGTCAAGTTTTATTTATTTAAATTACATGTTGTTTTTTTACTTATGTTGAAAGCTATAATTACATAAATTTAGTAAATATTCGAATGGATTAAGATTATTACAATACATTTTATGCTAGATTCATTCATTCATTATCTTTAACCGCTTATCTGCACTCGGGTTGTGGCAGTCATGTTCTCATTCACCACTACGGGCAATTTAGAGTCACCAATTAAACCTAAGTTTAATTGGGACTTGGGAGGGAGCCGGAGTACCTGGAGAGAACCCACACTGACACGGGGAGAACATGCAAACTCAGAAGAGCCGCAGGCCGGAGTCGACCCGGCGACCCTCTTGCTGTGAGCCAAGAGTGCTAACCATTACATCACGTGTAGCCTGCTAGATTCATATTTGGTACATTTTTATTGAACCTCATTTATATCACAGATATATGATGAGTCACAACCTAAGCATTAAAACAAGACTTGAGAGACATGGAGGTAACCATAGCCTTGACCATTTAAAACCGTTGCATTCGTCACAAAGCAGTTCTTGAATTAGGTCTTTAAATGCTTTTGTGGAAATATTTGGCACTGAAATTAAAATTATACATTCTCTACCTGTGAAAAAAACCTCTAAGGGCGCTTTCACAAGCCAAGTCCGTTTGGTTTGTCTGAATCAGGGTGAAATTGATACTTTTGGTTGGTTTTGTATTTATTCTGGTTTGCTGTCACAGTGCAGAAAAGTAAGCAGAACAAATTAAAAAATAAGATTTGAAGAGGGGCATGTACAAAGGTGGAGGGCTGGAAATCTACTCACACTATTATTACTTATTGGTTGAAAAGTTGGCGGTGAAAAATGTAAACAGGGACTGGTAGTAGGGGTGGGCGATATGGCCCTAAAAGATTATCACGATATTTCAGAGTATTTTCACGATAACGATATTCTTGACGATATTAAAAAATACTGAAAAATATATAGAAAATTATTTTTTAGTCTGTATAAATAAATAAAAATTGTACAACAAAATATAAATTAATCATAAATCTAAATGTAGTTCAAATTGCAAATCTCAACAGTTGCCAAATACAAAAAAAATTACTTACTTGAGTATTAGCAAATAATAATAAAAAATAACCTTCTAGGGGGTCTGTGCATTTTATAGTACAATGTGATCAATCTCGTCCACTTTGAGAACTAAATGTGAGCAAACACCTCACAAACACATCATTGACTATTTTAATTAATTATTGTAAAGGAGAATAAAGGTTCTTCTATGTTTTATTTAAGGCATCTTATTTTGACAGTCTTCTTGTATTTTCTGTGGTGGATTCTGTGCTGTTATTTTGAAAGCTGCATTTGTATAGCGACCATAGACTGTATATAAATAATGGATTTAGTCACCGTGACGTCACCCATTGGTTTGTGGACTGCCCGTTGGAAGCCTCGAGTTCAGCGTTATACTCGTCGCCATCTTGTGTCGCCATCTTGTTTCCAATACGCGGAGCAGACCATAATTGGACTGTGGCGGAGCGAGAGGGATCTGACGACACTGACTACACGCCTCTCTACACCGGCAACTCGACTGAGAGAAGCCGCTGCTAATTCATGTTAGCATTATTTGGAGCATTAACTGGGATGTTAGTTTTGGCTAGCAAAAAAACAAAAACAAAATGTATCTTTCTTACCTCAGAAAACTGAGCAGCGACTCCTTGGAGTGTTAGTCCAACCAAACACTGAACAAGACATTTTTACTGAACAAAACGTTCAAATAAACCGTCATTAAGTGAAAATACAGTGTGAAAGGGTCAAAGTTATGAGACCAGATCGGTAAACGTCATCTTTTCTATCTATATAACGTTATATATAACTTTATTGACACGTTGCCGTGGATACGCATTGCTCTGCTTCTCTCCTGGTGACGGCTCGCCTTGTCAGTGACCTGTCAATCAAAGCTAGAAACGCCCCAAATCATACGATTCTTTATCTTCTATTTTCTTCTAAATGGGGCCATTATTAGAACTATTGACATCAAATTGTCTTGAAGAAGATTTTTTACTAGCGATTGAGACCATAATGTTGTCCCTGAAAATTTTTTCTGAGGTAATAAATCAAGTGAGAAGTTTTCAAATTTAGCACTGAAATGAATGGGCAGATTTCTTTTGCAGCCAAACTTAGCACCCCCTACTGGAATTTTCGCTGAATTGCAGGCTTAATGCACTTCCTGGTTGGCCTCCATGCTCAGACACGGAGATTGCCGCCTGATAGCGACAGGAAGTAATAGTAGCTTTTTGTGATTAAAACAACTTTAATTGTTAGCTAATGTTAGCTCGCGGCTAACGAACGGCACAATGCAACAGTGTGTTTGGACCGTTTGGACCTCTGACAGGACAGGTTGATAGTATTTAGATCGGCTTACGTACACACAGACGCACAGAGAGAGAGTGGGGACGGGACTGATACATTACAGACAGGTAGGTGCTTGTTTTGAAGCGCAGTGGGAGGGCAGCTCGGTATATTCAATGCGTGTGTGTGAATGCGTGCGCATGTCTCGGAAGAGGACAGAGAAGTGGGTCGGGGTTTTGACTGACTGACGGGTGACAGACACTGCTGAGCAGAGACAAGGTCTAGGTAATTAATAGGAAATCCTTATGCCACTATGTCAAGAAGTAGGGCATGTTGCCAATATCGTGATATGCATTTTTTTACCCATAAAAAAAATATACCGGTATAATCGTGAACGATACAATATGGCACACCCCTAACTGGTAGCATTTTAAAATACCATTTTGAGCCAAATTTCACACACGCACAACATAAACAGCTGTAAATACCAGGATTTTTAAAAACCTCACCGACCTGTCAATGCCACAATGCAGTAGGTACTCAAAAAGCAGCGGTTTGATTTGCAGCCCTACTCATGTCGAGTGCTTAATTTGTAAATAAAGTGATCCCATGAGCTTGCAAGAAACCCCTTTCATGTAATTTTCATGACTGTGTGCTTTTGCTTGGCTGCTGTCCAATAGTTTAGCGTATCATTAAGCATAATTAGGCTGTGATTTCCCAAAGTACTTAAACACGATGTCAATAAAATTCCAACAAAATATGCTGCATCATGGGATATGGGATACTGTGAATGAGCCAGCATCAGCGGATGAGCCTGGTCCGTATGAGCAGCCTCAGTGCTGGTTCCAATATTACACAGCTGCAGCTTGTGGCTCCAACCTCCACAGAAAGGTCGTTTTTGTTTTTCATTTTTCTTCCTTTGATTTGCTAAAACCCGATATAGTTCCATTAACAACTGGCTTTAAAGTCCCTGACTATCCAAATGTAACTTCAAACCCAAAGTCTAGTCCAACGAGGTCCGGGCTGAGTGCTTTCTCAGATATTTTGATCATCTTACATCTTGTTTAACAGAGGTAAAATTTAATTAATTTTACCCCTGCCATGTTCCACCATGATTTCTCACTCATTAATTCATGTTCTGTATCTGCACTGCTGCTCATCACCGTGACAACTAATAATGCTGTAATTAAAAGGACAGGACAGAGGAAAGCATGTCAGTCATACCAATGATTAGCGAAGGAAAAGTGCGTCATCCTGGATGCTGCTGCAAGGGCGAGAGAGAAGAAAAAAGAGGAGAGGAGAGCAACTATAAAAGCGGGACAAAAGGTAAATGCAAGATGACGATAAGGGAAAGAGGCAGAAAACGACAGGATGAGGAAAAATAAGTAGGTGTGTCCAACTGCACTCACCCCCCTCTACCCCGCTGTAACACAGGCATTAGGATGGGAGGCAGGTGGGAGGCAGGTCTAGGGAGAGATCAATGCAATTTGCAAAGTGCCTGCCACACAATTTCTGCCTTTGGATTGTTTCCAGGCTCATGCTACACACACACACAAACACACAAACACACACACACACACACACACACACACACACACACACACACACTGGTAGACAATGTACAACCTGACTGTAGTGCTACATCCACATTTTTCACTCTGGAAGTCACGGTCAATATGCAAATGATAGGAAAGAGCAGCTACAGAGGTGGATGTCTCAAACAATGTTTGGAATATGAATTACAGAAATATAAATGCATGGAAATTGCTAAACACAGTGGCAAGACTCCACTTATGTCCATGCTGGAATATGAAATACACTATATGGTAAAATGGAAAGCAGAGCAAAATATGTGGGCACCAGAGCATCACATCCATATGTGATGTCATTCCACAGCCATGGACATTAATCTGCTGCTTTAACAGCCCACAGTCTGCTGGGGAGGATTCCCTGGCTGCAAGGATTTACTTCCGTTCAGCTCCAAGAGCATCATTAAGGTCGACCATTGATGTTAGGCCACAAGGTTTTAATTCTCCCCAAAAGTGTTTGATGGGGTTGAGGTCAGGGATTTGTGCAGGCCGGTCAAGTTCTTCCACACCAAAGAAGTTCAATAATTTCTTTGTAGAGCTCATTTTGTGCACTGGGGGTTTATATTTTAGCACAAGACAGGGGCCTTCCCCAAACCGTTTGCACAAACTCAGAATCACATATTGTGTAAAATATAATTGTATGCTTTAACACTGAGAAGTGCCAATAGCAAAAATTATGTGAAAAGTGCAG
Source organism: Centropristis striata (assembly GCF_030273125.1). Lineage (NCBI taxonomy): Eukaryota > Metazoa > Chordata > Actinopteri > Perciformes > Serranidae > Centropristis > Centropristis striata. Next base: position 24,273,649 of record NC_081518.1, read on the forward strand.
AAAAGTCCATTTGTAGACGTGTCCACATACTTGTGGCCACATAGTGTAGGTAATTGTATGATCAGCCGGTTAACAGAAACCACTCATGACTGTCAGACTTGCTCACTGATGATATTTGTCAGAAGCAGGTGAGGAAATTCTATACTTTTTAATAATGCCATTAAAACTTCCTACGTCTTACCTATCCTATTCTGGCCAATTAGTATTATGCGAGCAGGGAGTTGGAGGAATCGGCCTCTATTTTCCCCTCCCCCTGAGATCTCATTACTGTGTGATGGCAACAGTGTTGGCCAATCGACCTGTGCCTCCCATCTCATTCGACTCATACATCACCGCGGTCCTCTCAGGAATAAGGGAATTAGTCTGAGTGTGACTGCAGCTCCAAGCCTGTCTCTGCTAATGTTAATAAGGCGAAAAAGTGTGTTCAGCCCAGCCTTGAGCAATGATTCCATAGTAGCTGAGCAAAATCGGGTTTCTGAGCCAAAAAAGGCTGAGATTAACTTGATATGTTAAAAGCTAAACAGGTGGTAAGCACCCTTGAGTGATAATGGCTGATTTCCTGTGAAAGCAAACATTTTCAATTTCCACTGCCACACTTGAATTGAAGTTAAAGAGAAAGCATTTCCTTTGCAAAGGTTTAAATTGGTCTTATATATTCAGTCTGACCCTGAGGATGACAAAGACAGCTTCAGATGTGGCTTTGCATACTCAAAAACTTTAAAACTCTAAGGGCCCTATTTAGACAGTTTATAGTGCATGGTCTACTGCGTGGTGCATTCCGGGCGTGTCAAATTCACTTTTACTAGTAAAACTGCACACAATCTGGATGCAAAGTAAGGTGCAAGGGGGAAAAGGAGTTGTATTTAGCCTCTTAATTAGGTGTGTTTTGGGTTTAACATGAATTAAACCAATCAGAGCGCCAACTCCCATTACCTTTAAAAGCCAGGTGCACCTGCATCTGGTGCATCGCTATATAGGTACATAGCAGATTCTTCAAACTGGAGAAACAAGCAGGTTTTTGTCTCCACCATCTCCCAGAACACTTGATACTTACACGGCGTGGGCGCTGAATGTGAAAATGACAACTGTGTCTGAAATTGCCATGCACTGCACACCACTTTGCACCAGGTGGAAGACAAAGCCCTAAGTCTTTAATTTTAAAACCCCCTCTCAGATCCTCTTCATCTGTTAGATCTCATTAAGTGATGTTTCATAAATTACATATTTTGCTGACTTATTGTTCCCTCCTCAACTTGCCAGAGCACTTTTTCTTTTAGTGGATACCATGAATCCTTTTTAATAACCCTGGAGACTAAGTCTAGACTCTTGGTATTTAGCTGGTATTAAGTGGAGGAGCCTATAGCACTTGAGCAAGAGTTTCTTCTTCACCGAAATGACATCACGGCTTCTTAGGTTACATTATGGTCCGTGGGTGTACTGTACAGAGTCCTCTCTACTTATTCTCAAGTAATTTCCCCCTGTTAGATTGGCAGCTGTGGAGACAGGCCCATACTGGCGACTGACACCAAGACCTGTCATCTGGAGATTGTCTCAGCAGAAAAATAACAACACCAATGATTCATTTAACCCAAAAAAAGCAACACCTTCATTTTGCTCACAATCAACCTTGTGTGGCCGTCTGAATAATGGCTGTCCTCTCTCACCGTCACTTCAAATCTCATTTCTATCACAGGAGAGTAATTACGGTTAATATTGTTGCTACAGCAATGCCACGGCCCCTTCTGCGACTGTTAACGGCACAATGGATTTGCCTGCTGCTGATATTATGCAAACAGACAATGCTGCTATTGTAGAGGCTCTCATTGTTCAGCCTCACTGCAGCTGTGGTTTAAAAAGACAATTTAAGATATTTAGTTAAAATGTCTGTGTCCAGGTCTGCTTGGGTGACTTTCGAGTGCAGAATTTGACACATATCTAGGCTGATAAAAACTTTGTCACTGCTGTGCGAGGATGCAGATGAACAGTAACCGGTCTCCCTCCCTGCCTCCGTGCATTGAGCTCCCGCAGCTCACCTGCCGGCAAAAGTCCACCACATGACGCAAAACATATGTTTCCTATAACTCCATATCCGCCAAGTACCAGGCTCCGAGCCGGCCTACAGCTGGCCCCCTGTGTGATGATTGCAGGGACACATAAAGAAAGGCCTCCATCTCAAGAGCCCATTTCACTGCTATTGATTGTCTGTGCTGACTGGAAGTGAGAAGAAACCTTTACTTGGTCTTTCTTGCCCCCCCCCCCCCCCCCCTCTCTCTCACTCTCTCTCTCTCTCCCTCCTCCTTTTGTACTGCAATTCTCCTGGGGGGGAAAAAGGCCACCATTATGTCATCTCCCTCAGAGCACAATAAATAAGCCACAATAGTTCAATCGGAGCACGGCATAAGATTATAGATCAGCATTGTTCCCGCTGCCAGCCTAATGATCAGCAGCCTATTGCCGAGCCTTTGTCGGCAGCAGAATGAGTGAGCTAATCTTGTTAATGGTCCGTTTCATTCCCTAGGACTGGTTTGTATAGACAAAGGGGTTTTAAATAGAGAGGATTTGAGTAGCGAGTCTAAACAGCGGCGCAGAGGACAAAGGCATTGACTCGTGCTTTTCTCATCTTGCTATCAGAGCTAATCACAGAGGAACCATGTTGCAAGCAGCTAACAGAGAGCAGTGAAACCCAGGCTAATGTATTCTGAGAAGTGGAGGGAGGGGGGTGTGTTGCTGCAGGGAGGGTAAGAGGAGTGAGAGGATGGGATGGAGGGGGGGGGGTTGGATCCAGCCTTCATTTCCCCTACAAGTCTGAAGCATTTAATTTTCTGTTTACATAATTATTGCTCCCCTTCATCCCTTTTTGATAGGAACAACACATTTAGCGGCTTCTCTGCTGTGTAGTTCTGTGCTAGAGGGCACAGTGTTTTACAACATTTAATTGGGCGAAAACCACAGTATCTGAAGCTATGATTAATTGCAAATGTGGAAAAAAAAGGCACTAAGAAAAAAAACCTACTTGTTTTTGAAGCTTTGTAGCAATTATCATTTGAGGCAATTATTTTTAGTCTGTGCCCTGCTGTTAGATGTAGCTGCTGTGCAGCAAAGAGAAAAATCATCTCTTGTGTTCAGCTCCATCAGATTCACTCTTGTAATGTAATTTAATGCACCAGGCGAAAATCTAGCGTGCTGTTCTCATTCGATCTGATCCATGGTGTTTTTGTCTTCAATCAGTCTTGTGTCAGCGGCGTATTAAATCTGTGAAAAGAATACTCTTTGTTTAACACAGAGATGCTTGTCAGTGATGCAGTGATACAGAGAGGATGGCAAAACCAGAATAATATCATCTACAAACGCAATGCTAAAATTCATAAATTCATACTTATGTTAAATAAGTGCTCTACAGTCCTATAAACTTGAAACATGGATTCAAGGTTGATTAGATCAAATAAGTGAGGACGATGGATTTCTTTTACATCTTGACTTTCACTCTGCTATACCATGAAGACTTGCTCTAACTGTCTTCGTTTGAGATTTACACTTTTCCTCAAAAGACCCAAGAACAGCTCTGGTGCTGCCACTACTGCTAATATTACATGTTTCCTCAGTCTTCGGGGAGATAATGTGAAGAAGCAATCAGAGTTCACGTGCACATATGTGTTTTGTGGCTTGACAGCTTCTCCGGAGGAGCCAGCCGAGTCCACTGAGAAATGTGTTTGAAGACAGAGTCTGAGTTAAAATGACCTCTTTTCATCCATAGTGTGTCTGGTTTGGTTCTGTAGATGCATCTATCAGCGTTTCATGCTTTTATTGCCCTTTTCTCTTGTTGCCATTCTCTCTGTATCCTCGGCTGATTTTTCCCCGTAGTATTAAGGAGAATGAGAGCCAGGAAGAGGTGTGAGGGGACGCTTGGCTCAATGCATGAAAGTAGAGAAATGGGCCTCTTGCCTGCTGTTTGTGTGTGCATAGCAGTAAATAATAGAAGCCATGTGTACAGTAGAAAAACATATTGGATGCAGCATTTGTGATCACCAGTGGTGGAATGTTATTAAGTACATTTACTCAAGTATTGTTGTCAAGTACAATTTTAAGGTACTCATACTTTACTTGAGTATTTTCATTTTATGTGACTTTATACTTCTACTCCACTAATTTTCAGGCAAATATTGTACGTTTTACTCCACTGCATTTAGCTGACAGCTTTAGCTACTTTTCAGGTCGAGATTTAACATAAAAACATGATACATTTAAAAAGATTAGATACATTTTTTTAAATTACGTAGTTAAAATTAGCCCTACCATGAGAAATAAAATTGCTACTTACATACATGCATCAATAGTAATAATCCAATAACATATTTAGAATATTTATAACAATCTGAGTGGGTCCATTCTGCATAAAGAATACTTTGACTTTGACTTTTGATCCTGATACTTTTGTACTTTTACTTCAGTAAGTTTTGAATGCAGGATTTCTACATGTAGTGTTGTAATTTCACAGTGTGGTATTAGTACTTTCATTAACTAAGAGATCTGAATACTTCTTCCTCCACTGGTGATCACACGTAGTTTCCAACTTCTTGTCTTTTGACCTCTAAAACTGCACTCACTTGTAATTCCTCATCACAGATTATGGCCCTAATCTGAATGAGCATTTTAATTAAAGGTCATTTTCCCTACTCATATTGTTTCATTTGAAGGATTTATAGAGGTCTGAATCATTGAAAGCATCCCGTTTGTGACATAAATAACTAATAATAATGTGAATAAAGGTAAACTGCACTTTTTTTCTTTGTTCTTTTATCCACTTAAACATCTGGTGTCCAATCAGATTGATCATTCAACCCTTTGGGGTTCTTAACCTCAGGTTGAGAAACAGATCCATAGTGTAAAGTGATGTTTTGTAGCCTGGAGTTTGTGTCACGTCTCATGGAGTTGGGATGAAGCTGAGGTTTGGAGGGGTAATAGCAACTGCCATGACTGGCTGTGATTGGCTGAGTCGGTCCATCAGATGCACCTTAAATATCTATATACTCCTCTGAATGTTAAAATATTACTCATGAAATAGTCATTTGAAGTTGTCACCAAGACATAGGCTATTCAGACCTGAACATGTGAAGAAATGAGAACTCCAACTGTGATGGCTGTAAGTCGGCAAACTGCCTATTAAAGCTCTTTGAGGGAAAACCTTCAGTGTTTGTCGCGTGGGAACATGTCTGAAATTGGCTTTCTCACAGATTTAGAGGAGGGTTTTAGAAACGTAATGCCCTGGCTTTAGAAAATGCAAGATGAGATTTGCATCAGTTCCTCAAAAGACAATCTTACTGTACATGAACAGCGTTTCACAGTGAAAGATCCCACAATATCTTCTTGTCTCCTATAAAACTACTGATGTCATTTTTATTTGGAAGAAAACATAAGACAAAGAATGCCATATTTCGATTTAAGATTAAGATTAAGATTTTATGTATGTTTTGTGTCCATATTGTTGCAACAATTTACAATGAACTAACTGCATTTTTGACTTATGCCAGCTGCCTTTTCACTCTCATCTTTGTTTCCTATATTTGAAAATTTTAAAAGTATTACTTTCTCACAAAGGTAAGATAACAATAGGTTATTTGTTCCTGCTTATCAGCACATTTTGAGTACTGCCATGAAAAAATTGAAAGACAGACAGTGCATCTTATCACACATGAGTAATTTCAGAGACACATAAAGGAAAGGTTGACACCGCAAAATAAAAGAAACATAGTTTGTGCAAAAAAAAATTGCTCATATCACACTGAAAAGTAAATTGTTCTGATTATACCTGTCACCAGTTTCAGTGTGCTTGCAGTAACGCTGCGTTCGCCCCATTTCCCAGGAATTCAATAGCTTCAGGGAAGGCTCTGTTGGCTTTATAATTCTTCATATTCTGTGAATAAAGTCACAACTCTTAGCTAATATATATTTATTTGCTTGTATGGGAACAAACTGTACAACAGTGGATATGTGTGTAGATGATAAATAATACAAGTTTATCTGTTAATAAAGTCGTGCTCACGCTCTCATGTTAGCATCATTTCTCTAGATGCCTTCTCCCTTGTCCAATCAAGTGAAAATTCAAAGAAAACAAATTTTGCTCTGAACCAAATGTGTAACCCTTATCGTTTTCTGAATTATAGAGGATTTAATTTGCAAACTGCACTAACATTATAAAGAAATTCACCTGCTACATATGGCTGCGGTGTAGGAAAAAAAAAGCCTGTTTTCAAACACAGGCAGGGGTTTCGACTGGGACTGAACAGCACAAAGCCCACAGGCTCCGAGCTCCAAAACACTTTAGTTCAGATCTGTGGGCCCTGACTGATTTATGGCAAGCTGCAGGCTGCACACACACACAGAACACACACACAGACATAAATAATGGATTGAAAAGTAAGGAAATACTTGACTAGGAAAACGGTTTGAAACTAAAGCTGGCGTTGTTCAATAGTGTTTACTCACAGCCGTTTCTGCAGATTCTGCATTAAAGTAAATCCTTTAATAATCACCGAAAACTTCTTAAATTTTAATGAAACTTAGAGAATAGTGAATTCACATCGCACTTATTTGAAATGACTTTTTAAGTGTGTATAGGATATCACTATCTCTGATGTACATCTTGTCCAAATATCCGCCTAGAATTAATAAAATAAAGTTGGTCCTCGCCTTAGAGTTATCCAGTTTTTAAGTTTTTCTAATTTACAAAGAAACCCAGTGATAGTTGTCTGTACATTGCAAAAAGGAACTGCTAATAGCTAATTTCAGCCTTCGTCTAATGGTACTAATTAGCCCCAATGTAAACAAAAACAGGGATCGACTTGTTGCCCACAGGTAACTCATTGACTTCAAAACAGCATTTTAGTTCCCTGGCAGTCTTAGAAAACAAGAACAAGTAATATATAAGAACTGAAGGTTTCTCTGCCACTTCTTCGATGCACCTGATGATAAATATATTTTTATCAGCTGCTTCCACCAGCCGCTGTTATACAGAGTGCAGGGGCCAGGCTGGGTCACTGCAATTTTAACTGAACCAGATGTATGACTCACAACTGTTACATACCACACCCCCATGGGTTTGTTTCTAATGGCATGTTCTCAGACTAATGACGCACATAAAACCATGAAACACAAGAACAAGGACACAACTTGTATTTTATGGTTTTATTTTTCTTGTATTTCCTACTTTGCTTATTATTGCTTATTTACTTAGCACCCCACACCCTCCTCCATTCTGTATTTTATTATTATTTGTATTATTAAAAACATACAATGAGCAATAGCATTGTTTTTTGGTTGATTTAACCACAGTACAGTATATGACTTAAAGAAAAATTGCTCTGCTGCAGCCGGCTACAGCAAAGAAAGAATCTGTATTTTATTCTGTATTTTAGTATTATTTTGAAAACCTACAAAGAGCCAATAAAAAGCATTGTTTTTTGATTGATTTAATCACAGAACAGTGTATAAAATGTAAGGAATGTGCTCTGCTGCAGCCAGCAAAAAAAATGTTGCAGCATCATTTTATGATATAATAATGTAACATTAATGTTTACAGAGCCCATTAAACTCCATAGTGAGGACTTTTATTTTACTAAGTACATTTTTCTAAAGTAATAATACTGGTGAATACTGAGCCTCATTTTTGTACAGAATAGAATAGCCTTTATTGTCATTGCACAGTATAACGAGTATAACAACATTATGAGTGCTTGACTCCATTAGTGCACAGGAAATATAGAAAAAAAAGATAAAAAAGACACGTGAAATATAAACATGAGGAACATATTGTAATAAATAGTGTCATGATAAGTATTACACAGCAATGAGTGGCAGATATTGCACAGTACAAGTCTATTTAGGAGTAATAAATGTGAAATATTGGGTAGGAAGGAACTCTCAGTGGGTAGGAAGGAACTCCCACCCTGCGTGGGTCAACTCGCCTCAAAACCACTTCCAGACTTTTCTCTGTCTTGGCACCCAAATGGTGGAACGAGCTCCCCACCGACATCAGGACCTCAGACAGCCTGTACATCTTCCTCCGCAGGCTGAAGACCTACCTCTTCCAACAATACCTCGGCTAAGTCATGGTCACCTAACATATATATATATATATATATATATATTTTTTTTTTTTAAATGCTCTTCTTCTTTTCTCTTCTTCTCTTCTTTTCTTCTTTAACATATAGCACTCCTGTAGCGATGACAGTTGGCTCTTAAAGTTATGGACTTACTTGATTCCTGTGGTCTAAGTCTAGTACCATCAGTTTGAAGTCGCTCTGGACAAAAGCGTCAGCTAAATGACATGTAATGTAATGTAATGAAGGAAGTTGCGGGGTTTGAATGTGGGATCACTGCATGTGTGTTTAGAGTGGTGATGGCTTTTGTACAGTACAGTGCCATACTGGAACTTCTGTTTAAGTAAATAATCGGAATATTTCTCCCAGCTGCTAATTAGCTCTTATTAATTAAAGCCCTCTCAGTAGCATGACTAAAAAGGTCAAAGCAGAGGCCACAGAGGCAGAAACAGGTTAGTGTGTTGACAAGGTGAAAAAAGTGATAGGATAATGATAATGAGAAGGATATGATGCTTTCTGTTCAATCCAAATGTATAAACAAACTCACTTTACAAGCACAGCCTCTTTAATGCAGATTTTTTTCAGCTGTCACTTCCATCATTTTACTTCTCTGCTTTCATCTCACATCATGCATCTATTTCCACCTCCATCCATTCATCCTCCAACTCATTCATATGCTGTCTGTCAAGGCGACAGTGACAGGTGTAATATTCAGAGTAATGCTGTTAATGCTTTTTTTCTCTTGATGTTTATGCTCAGTATTTTTGATGTGAAAAATAATGAGATTTGGCTCATTTTAACAGATTTGTAAGTGTCATGTATACAGTAGGACAGATAATACTTTCTTATTGATGTTAACAAAAGTTTGTATCATGACTTCTTGTTTTTACATGAGAAGATATTGGCACATTTTTCATTTCCAATCTATGTGATCATGTAAAGAAGTTATTTTTTTCTTAGTCCCAGCATTTGTACAATAAAACAATTTAAACAATGGACAGTAAACTTGAACTAGGCTAAGGTTAATTGTTTTCACTTACTATTTAAAGAATCCAGGGATTTATCTTTGCATTTCTTTGAATATTCAATAAAATGCTTGAGGCGAAAAAGCAAAACAAAGCATAATTTGCATGTTAATACATCAGCAGCAGCTCTTTTCATCACCAGTTTCCTTTAACTGCAATAACTAAATCTTTCTAATCCATAAGAGTTTGCTTTGTTGCTGAAAAATATTTTTCTGCTGCTGCTTCCATGCATATTTTTGGTGAGAATGTGTTATATATGTGTATATATATACACACACACATATATATATATATATATATATATATATATATATATATATATATATATATATATATATATATATATATATATATATATATATATATATATATATATATATATATATATATATAAACAGTGCTTAACAAATTTATTAGACCAGCGGCTCCACAACTGTCCTAAATTACCAGCATTAGTAATTATAAAAATATTTTTTTATGCTTCTGTAATGGTTAATACACGCATATGTAGAAGCTCTTTAACCTAAATTGTGTTTTTATTGCTTTTTTAAAATTATTGTTATTCATGAATTTTCAAATTTACTGTTTTACAAAAAACTGTAAAAAATTGTAAAGCCCATTTTTTTGTTTCAAATTAGTTATTTTCTTGCATTCCTGAACAGCAAAATAAGTTTTAGTGGTTGAGTGTTTGGTTCCTTTCTGACTTTGATGGAAATATGGCTATAAAAAGGTTAATTCAGAAGGGTCAAAATCAGTTTGTTATTTGCCAAATAAATAACAAAAAACATTTTTAGTTTAAAAAAAAAGCTTTAGAAAGATTTCTAAGATATTTATGTTTTTCTCGAAACACTGAACTTTTGAATATTTCCGTGGTGTGAGCTACAATCTTAATGACATTTTTTTCTCCATTGTACTGGGTAAAAGTGGGACTATAATATAATGAACTGAATTGCTTGATAGTATTTTTGTTTGTGTGTATTTAGTGAACTAATTATTTTATTATACACGTACATGTTGTAAAATAATGTAAATAGAAAATTTCCCCTTGTAGCTAGAAATGGCAAACCTGACTGAAAGGGAAACCCGAGGAGTAAATCCTACATTATATATCACCCAGGATCAGTAAGTGACACCTTCTCAACACAATCCCCAAAATCTGCCTCACATCATGACTCAAGTGTAATGCAAGTCCCGGCTCTAGACTGCAGCAGCACAGGTCATGTGTGTTTCCCCTGCTATATCCCACCTCTCAGCAGTAAACTTCATCTTATCAGTGAAACAGCAGAGTTTGGAGAAAACAGTGTCGTCAGCTGTGTGTGTCTCAGTAATTGATTCAGATGGAGTCCTGCACCACCCTCGGTTATGAAAGCTCCTCACATCCAGCTGCCAAGGGCATCCCTGTTCCTCCCGTCCTCGCTGCTCTGATAGGTTCATGCCCCCACGACTCTTCCACAGATGAAAATAGATAAAATCATCCAGACGTGGCGTGAACAGCCAGTTAATGTTTACCACACGCGGATTAAGTCAAAAAAAGAGGCAGTGAGGTGAATATGGTTTTATTCTTTTTATTTTCTATTTAGTTGTTATTCAGTAATTGATTTTTTTTGACATAGAGAATCCCAATCGAATAACTCCCCCAACAGAAGGACTGTTTTGGCTTTAGGTTGTTTTAATTTATACTCAGGGTCATGCCAAATCTGCTCATTCCAAACTTTTGTTCTCCAAACTTTTTTCATATATGCTTCAACTGGGCTGGTTTTTAAACATTTACTCACCCAGCACCCATAGCTAAGCAGAAATATATTCTTAATATATGCTGTGCATTAAAAGTTGTTATGGCCAACTTGTTAGCAAACATCTAGGAGACGCAGAACAACATTAACATTCATTTGGAGTTGTGTTTGTGTCCACATGATGAATGTAAGTCCAATAATTACTCTCCCCCTAGCATTGTTTTTACTCTGCAACAACTCATGAGGGAGATATGTCCCCATTTTGCTGCTAAATGCTTCACTATGTGCTTACTTTGTCTGTCTGTTGTTTAATGTAGGGTAATGTAGGTTTTTAACTGAAAATAGTTTGTTATGTGTCTGAAAACGCCACTGTTGAGAGCTGTAAGAGTGAACAAAAACAGTAAAGCCATAAAACCAGAACAATGATCTAAAAAGACACTTAAACGGTCTTTAGAGATGGGTTATAATTATCTCTGTGTTTGGTTTTGGGGTCCAAAGAATCTCTAATACCAAATAAAAACAACAAAATCAAACTCAAATTAAATTAAATTATATGTGGTTTCTGACCTGGGACCACAATTGTAAGAAGAGCTTTGTTTGTTATTGCCTCCCAAAACTAGAGCTACTTGATTGAGGTTGGTTGTAATGGATAAAAGAAACCAACATTAACTGCTGAAAGCAATCAGGATGCAAGCCATATGTCAGCTCTAACATTTTGTAGACAGCCATCCTCCACTAGCGAGTGGAGGATGGCTGTCTAGCGAGTGCATATATATGGACAGAGGCCAACATTTCCATATTAAACATACTTAAAAAAAAAAAAAAAATGAGACACTGAATTTTAGGTCTTCATTACATGTAAGCAATGATAATTATAATTAGAAGAAATAAAATAAATCAAGACATGAAATGTTTCATTCTGTGTGTAATGGATCTATATAGTGTGTTATTTCCACTTTTTGAATTGAATTACTGACTAAATAAACTTTTCTATGATATTCTAATTTATTGAGATGCACCTTTATGTGTCGTTGTTTCTGTATGCTGGTGCCACCATGTGTTGTACATGCAGCAAAATACGACTCATATTTACGTTTTTCGACTGTCCTCTGCCGCAATCTTGCTGACGTATTAGTAATGATTGATGGCATTTAAATGGTGGATGTCTCACTCAAGGTAGGAGGGAAAGGTGGTGGATGGGTCAAACAAATGGCTGACTCTCACCCAGGAGAACAGGGTTCGTGTCCCATTTGAAAAGAAAAGTAACCGACTTTTTACATAACTTACGTCACCCTCTTATTTACTTCACTTCTGTCATTTACGTACATTTATTTACTGTCTAAACTGTCTTTTATAACGCCATATCAGGACGTTTTTTTTCCTAAACTTAGGTCACTCGTTTTGAAGCTTAAATTCATAGAAACTGTGTATGTATAATGACGTGTGTGCTATTTTTAGAACACTCGTATATGTGTCACTCGTCATATGTGTCTTTATGGTTGTTATTGACAAACGGTCTATTCTGTCATTTAGGTTGGAAATCTTGTTGATAATAGTATGTGTCGTTGTTTCTGTACGTTTCTGTATTCTGTATTCCACAGATAAGCTATAAGGTAAATATAGTTCTCCAATTATCTTTATTGTAGGATCAATACTACTAGTTTATATCATTCGTTTTTTAAACTCTCAATCTTCTCTTCGTGGCTGTTAGCAATATGTTCTACATCATTTAAATCAGGTGTAAATTCATGACATGATTATGTTTTTTCCAACTGAGTTCATGACCCAACAAATCATTTTCTGTATGCAGCTGGGGCGTAAAATAGAGCACTGGCGAGTCTTTTAGGCAGCCTCTTACTTGTGGATATTTATTAAAGTGCGACTCTGGATTAGGATTATGGAACATGCTTTTAAGAGATCAGTCCAACTCTTGAGACAGCGATCCACTGATTTTAAAGTGGCGTTAAGCTCGGCTGCTCAGTAATGGATCACCACAAAAAATTTAGTTGTATTATGCTGCCTAAAAATGTAATGACTGGAGAAAAAATACGATAAAAATGATTTAAAGTGAAAGCAAGAGTCGCAGAGAGCCATTTAAACACTGACAGCTGTTTTACATCGAGAAAATGTGGCACGAAAAAAAAGATCTGGTTGTCAGTTTGCTCATGTTTTTCAGTCTCCCTGTCTAACATAAACTAATGGCACCTTAGTGTTAGCTCTGTCTTCTGCTGCCATCTGGTTATGGAGGCAACATTTCAAACTGTCTGTCGGAACACGCTGCAGCTATAGGTGCACTGAATTATAGTCACAGTAGTTCACTGGCAGGCTTAGTTTAATTAAAGACCACATCTGTGAGGAATGAATGCAAAAATACAGCTATGGGCACACACGGAAAAGTGCAGAATCAAGCCTGAGTATTATTAATCAGCATAATTTCAGTCAAATTATATTTTACTTCTTTTTACTGCACTATATTCATGGTGGCACCTCCAATGTATACAATACTGTAATTATTTTAAAATAATTCAAGAGAACCAGAGGGCTTTGTCAGATTTAATGTGCAATGTAGGAGCCAAAATGTGTATTTTCCTGTGTTGTTTTTTTTTTTTGTTAGGCTGCACACTTGTGTTTAATGTCACTTCTGGGTTACTTACCAGTTCAGTAGTATGGCAGGAGGTGAACAGAGAGGGTGAGTGAGGCTCCAGTATTTTCTGTTGACCGTCTCTTTTGAACATCTCTTTTTGATCAAGTTTTGCCTCAAGTTTTTCTCTTACATTTTTTTTTCTTTTCTAATATAACAACATCTTCTCAGTTATTTTTGTTGGCATAATAAAAAACCTTAAACAGACACATCTCTGGACTTCATGGATTCTCTGGATGTATTGGTTTGAACGTGTCTCAGTATAGCCCACTTAGCCTCTTAGCGGCTTTTTTAATGGATAGTAGTCGCTATACACAATGAGGTGTCCATTCTCAGGAATTAATGGACGAGAGTTAATTTCTGATTATGGACACCTCAAAAGACATTAACCCACTCTTAACACGGTCACATACCAAAAAAAAAAATTAACACTATTCATTTATTTTTTCATGTGTTTTGTCATCAAAGTCTAAAGTTTTTCACAAACCACAACTCTGTTTCCTAGTTCCATCTGAGTGTTTGACTAATGCCTGGAACAACTGCTCCTATTCCATAAGGTTCTCATTCAATGAAAGGTTTGGAGTTCACTACTCCAGTAAATAGTATAAACCTGGATTACGACTTGACAACAGGAGATATTTCAGAGCAGGAATCGAGCTTGTAACCGGAGGGCCACCGGTTTGAATCCATTGACAGGTCAAGAACTGAAGTGCACTTGGGCAAGGCACCTAACCACCCCATTCAGCCCCCTGGGTACTGCCCACTGCTTCTAAGCATAGCGCCTTCACTGGTGTGTAAAAATCAAGTTGGGTTAAATGCAGAATTTGAATTTCCCCAATGTGTCACTAATGAAGGGAATCTTAAACAGAAAGAGACAGAAAGGTACTATTCTAGCAACATTCAAAGTCAAAAACATGGCATATGTTTGACATATAGTAAATATGATTTAACAGCATGTCTATCTAGCTTTCCAGTCATGTCATTGTCACCAAATCAATATCAAGATTGTCACAAAGAAGTGGTACGCCATGTGTGCTGTGCTATTCCACAAGTTGCATAGTGAATGGAATGTAAAGTACACTTTTAAAAGTATTTTACCAGTAAATTCAGAGGAGTAGTGTACTTCTTTCAGCCTGTATGTAAGAGTCTCCTTGTTATGGTGCTCAGAGGATGAAGCAGTGAAGGACTGCACTCAGTCTTGGAAATAATTGCAATAAATTGTCAGCAGAAGCCGGGGCGTCCCAGTGGATTACTGGATTACGAGTCTCGCAGTACTTTGCTGCATGTCTTCCCCTGTCTTTCACCTTTCCGTTCCGTCCCACTATTGAAATAAATCATGGAAATTGCCTAAAAAATATCTTTAAAAATTGTAAGCGGAAGCTGCTATGGTTTCTACCAGCCAGCTCGTTAATTTAGACTGGGAACAGACTTTATCAGTCACCCTGTTGCCAGTCGCTAACCTCCCCCAACCACACACACACACTTTCAGTTTTTAATAAAATGCATTTTAAGTAATTCAATGTGTAACCCAGCAACAGCAACTATCTCTGGAACAGCTAATAGTACCCTTTATTGGCAGTAAAAGCATAATTCAGGAGAATGACAAAAAGGTAATAATATGTTACAATAATTATTCCTAGAATTGCTTTGTATGTTGTAGTTTTACTCTGAAAACCACAGTGCTAGTCACTCATCATCCTTGAGCAGTTTGAATTGTGAAATAGAGGTTTGTTCCAGAGTAAGAAATCTGTGAAAGCACCCGGTGGAATTAATTGCCATGTTGGCGGTATCGATCAACCACCCTTTCAACCCTCTGCAGATACATTATGGCAGTGAAAATCTTCTTTAACGCGACTTTAATCCATGCCGACCACCTGGCCTGAGTCCTTATTGTCTTGTAAGTGCGGTCATTATCTGTGATGTTCGGTAAATGCCCAACAGAGAGTACAGCCAAGGGTGAACTGCCTCTACTCTGATGCATAACAAAGTGAGGCATTTGTATGAGTAAATGGGTTGGCATTAATTCTTCCTGAGCCCAGTTTCTGCACGGCTCAGTTCTGCCCTGCAAGCTGACAGTGGACTTCTACCTCTGAATCTCAGCCTGCCTGCAGTTGTGCATTCATTAGCAGGAAAGCTGGGCAGATATTATACAGAGTCCTCTTTCTTCCTCTGAGATCAGGTTTTTGGGGAAAGAGAGATGAAGAGAACAAAGGAGACCATTATCTAGATACCTCTGTGGCCCTCTCTCAGGATAATTTATTACATTCTTTCAATCTTTTGGAAGGCATTTTTGGATGCATTTATTATTTGCCACTTGGAAGCAGGAAAATGTAAAAACAAGCCGAATGCACAGTGCAGAAATACAGCTCTGACAATCACTTTTTAACATTATTATGGTTTTTTTTTTTAACATTTACATATTTAAACCAAGGGTGCAGGACTTCGACATATGACTTGATGTTGGTTGTCCACACTGTAAAAAATGTTTGTAGAAATTACAATAAAACACTGTGAAATTGCATGAGAAATAGGGTGTAAAATAAAAAATAGCATGTCACTGTAGTAGACACTTTTAATTACCGTAAAACAAGGAATAATACAAAACTTTTGAAAAACTGTAGAAAACACACAGTTTTAATATAATAATATTACATATTCAGGTAAAATTAATGGAGAAATACCATATTGTCACAAGGACACAATTACCCTCAGCCTTTTAGTGACCGGCGAGGTTATTAGAGCTTGTTGCTGCTGCTGTAGCTGGAAAGTCAGACGAAAAGAAAGATGTCAGCAGTGCTTAAATGCTACTGAGACGTACAGCCATACAATCCAAACTGACTGACCTCTGTAATGGCTGTCACTGGCTTCAAAACCAGCTGTCCCTCTTGCAGCAGAGAGCCTGCTAAACTGACTGCACCAAGCTGAGCTACAGCATATCAGAAATACAACTAAAATGAATGGTTTATTTACTGTGTGTTTATTGAAACAGGGAGCCTTGATTGATAACTGTAGATACACAGGAGATGTGTGTGTGTGTGATATTATTGGCTTCCTGTGGCTATTATGTTTAATTTAGGCATGCATGAGAAAATGAATTTGGACTTTATGCATATTTGCATGTTGCAATTTAGTCTCTCAAATTCTGACAAACGTGCATGTAATAAATGGACGAGGGAGACATCTGAAAAATGTTCCAGATGTATTATTTCTTTGATAAAAATTAATATGATAATAGTTCTCTGTTGGTTCATCGCTATGAGTGACGCAGCGCCCCACTGCCTCTCATGTATCAAAGACTGTTCTAACAGTCTGGGAGAAAAAATATTCCTTCTGCTCCACGTTTAAAAGATTTTTAACTCGTTTCCCAAGTCGGGACTGCAATCCAGATAAGATGGTAGCTGGATGCTCAATGGAAAACAGTGTGAAAGGGGTTAAAACCTCTTTTTTTATCCTGCAGCAGATGGAATTTGTGTGTGTTTTTTCTCATCCAGATGGTTGTAAGAGTCTTTGATGATTCTGAAACATCGCCAGGTATGAGGTTTCAGAGAAACAGAAGCTTTTTAAGTGTAACTTGAATATGATTTTAATGCTCATACAGCAGTGGCTCAAATTAGAGCTATGAGTGATCCTTTTCACATTACACATTTATTTCAGTGCTGAAAGATGCAGCTTTAAAGTCTCGAGATTGGAACTTTAAGTTGAAGATGAGATCATTATCAAGAAGTTAATAATGTCTTAATGCAGCACATCACTGAGCTGTGCTTCACTCCATGGGACACGTATTATTAGCTCAGCTCAATCCTACCATAGAATTAGAAATGTCCTCTTTTCGTACCTACTTGAATTTGTGGAATATCCATTGGCTTGCTCTGTGATATCCCTGCTCTTAATTCTGAGATGGATCCTTGGACACCCAACGACCGTGAATGTGGCTGTTAGCCACGGCGCAGAGTGGAATGATTCCATTCTCACCACCCACTGGAAAGCAATCTAGGCCTGTAATGGGAAACTCAAATAGCAAATCTGTGGATATAAGCATGTCTCGGGAAGTCACGAGTCAGCAACAGGCTCAGTTAAGCAGTGAGATAGTTTAGCTGGAGGTCATGGGGACTACAATGAGGGAGGGCAGTCTCCTCCTCTCAGCTCTCTTAGCACAGGCTATTTGTCGCTGTAGCGGGGGGCCTGGTAATGTGATGTGGAGGGGGAGCAGCGGGAGGAGCTGGAGAGGAGAAATTGGGAATAAATTGTGACTAGGAGATGATTCAAGGCATTCAAAGAGGAGAGAAAGGAGCCAAGGTGTTGTTCAGATGCTCTGTGTAAGTCCGTGCGAGGGTTTGCAGAGGCTCGAGATATTTCAGCAACAAAGGAGCCTGATAGCGATCTATAGCATTGATGGTAAACATCAGGTTTTAGTGTCAGAAGAGGGAACATAGAGATCAATTTCTACAACCACAGGAGAAGGAAATGAAACAGAATAAAGCAGCTTTACCGCTCATCTGTCTGAGTGTGTTTTCTGCCATGTAGGAAGTGAAACACCACTCTTGTTCAGCAGTGTGGGCTGCTCTCTGCTGTGATTGTTGAACAGAAGCACCATGTTTTTTATTCTCTGCCCAATCTTATTTCTATTCTATGTAGAGAAGAAAAACCTACCGCTGAACACAAATGGCTCTTCTGTCAGAAAGCAAAACCCTCAAAGAGAACATGCTGTTCATCCACCACAGATCCACTTTTAATCATAAACTGAATGAAAAAGTGATTGCAATCAGGTATAAAAATGAACACCATATAGCCTGACCCTACCTGCAGACATAAATGTGTTGCATACTACAAGGAAAAGTGTTGAAATTTCACTAAATTCCACATAGATTGCACTTGAACTTCATAAAAAACAAACCATTGTGTCAGCAAGGTCCAGTACATGTTTTTGGAGATGGTATTGCTTTTAGGGAGGTGGATGTTGATAGTCATCAGTACTTGAATGACTGCAGCGTCTGAGTTCTGACAGAAATGTTTTGGCTGTTTGGCGTACTTTGTAGTTTTAGGAATGTACTGACCTATGACTATAAGACTTACCTGCAACTGTGTGCAATTGTTTTTAGCTTGGGTCAGTTTAATAGCATTTCTTTTTTTTTTTTTTTTTTAATGAATGTTTTTATTCATTCGACAGGCAAAAGTACATACAGTGAGAGATAAAGACTTTTTTTCTTTTTCCAAAAACAAAAAACAACCACTTTTCCCCTCCTCCCCCCTCCCAGTCCTACATAGTCTTGTTACAAATCAGAGAAAATGAGAAATAATACACATCCTTCCTTTTTACCATGAGCAGATAGAAAAATAAATGAGCACACGAAAAACAACAACATACAGAGATATAGCATTGTCCATGGGTTGAAATGAGGCAGAGAGAGAAAAGAGAGAGAGAAGTTTAATAGCATTTCTACTTATTTATTTACCTCATCTGTTATCTGTATTTTGAATTTTTATTTCTTTACTGTTGGTAAATGTACTCTTCACTGTAAATGTGTGTGTATATATATATATATATATATATATATATATATTAGGGCCGGGACTCGATTAAAAAGAATAATCTAATTAATTAGAGGCTTTGTAATTAATTAATCAAAATGAATCGCATTTTAATCGCATATAAATATTTGACCTGAGAGCAGTGACAAGTAATTTTTTTTCACATGGATTTTTAGTATACCATTGAATAATGACTGAATACATAAGCTAAAGCCACAAAAATATTGTTTATTTTTGTTCAAGTCCAACAGACCAGTGCAATTGTTGGCATTAAGTGTAGCGATAGCATATTTAGAAATATAGTACATTTCAGTAATTCAGGTAGCCTTTAGGTAGGTAGACCTTCTGTAAACTATAATATAATGCTGCTATATGTTTTGCATTGAGGTGATACTTGAGGCTCGATGTGCTGCGGTGATATGCAAATTCCTTGTTGCATAGCAACACAACCATGCTCTTATCGACGCTTCCGTTTGTTTTTTGTAACAAAATTTCCCATCCACGGGGCCAACCAAAGCGGTCTCATCAGCTTCTTCATTCATGTTCATGTCAAGGAAATTTCTCTCACAATGGATATCGCAGGGATACAGTAGTGTCTCAGTAGAGTAGTGACCAGCCTCTCTGATTAACTTGTATATCATAAAGTATGAATCCAACTTAAGTTGAGTTAATACGAATATCTTTCCTCCAAATTTGATCCCGTTTGACAGCATTATGATATATCTGACATAATCAAATACTGGACTTGATCTGGAAATTGGAGGTCATCTCTGGGCGAGAAAATCATTGAGCATTGGTTGAAAAATGCGGGCCTTTAAAAGCATCTAACACACCCACCCCCAGTGAAGCCCCCTCATCCTTGGAAGTCATTAGTTCAACAGGCAGGCGGCATTATGCTGATGGTGGTAAAATGATAATTAGTGCTGGAGATAGATTGAGTCAATATAAGTGTAATTAATTTTTAAGTGTGAGGTTTATTAGTACAGAGGCAATCAGGCTCCTAATGAGGGTCTGATAGAACTTCTTAAATAGTGGAACCAGTCAAATTAATAGCTCTAATAGCTTCTGGCATGAGACTCTGCTTTTATTTATTGCACTTATGCATTCGTTTGTATATTTAGCACTTTTTTCTTCTGAACACCAGGGTGATAATTTAAATGGATAAATTATGTTTCTTTGGATTCATAAACCAAAGGGAGACAAGCTGGCACACATATATTACACACAGAGAGATATTTCACTCTCACGCCCAATGTATGCGACTATAAATAGATTTTTCAGTCCATTAAGGCTCATCTTTCAAATCATGTCATTAATTAAGTTTAGAAATACTCAAGTAATTTCTCTTTAATGAACTTGCTCAATTAAGTCTGCCCTCTTTTTGGTTTAATCCTCCTCGCTTTAAGCACTAACTCATACTCTTTCTCACTGTCCCCCTACACTCGCTCTTCCTTTTGTTTTGTGGAACACATTCCTCTTCCAGCTCTCCTCAACCGTCCCCTTCTCCTTTTGTGTGTTTGTCTCAGCCATGTTGATGCATCACACCCTATGCGCTCACAGAACATGTCACATCATTTGCACTGTCAACTTGCTTTCAACAGAAGACTGGGAGATAATGTACACACACAGTAATAAGATTTTCAAAGAACTGCAGAATGGACAAGTGAAATGTCACCTGATGAATGATGTAGGTGGCTCTGTAGGCGATCAATAACAATGTGTATATTCTAAGCAAATGTCATCTTAGGCTGACTGATGGTGGAACAATAATGGCCTGTGAAAGTTATACATTTTGGCTTTATATTTAACTATTATTTCCAGTGGCCTCATTTTTTTTCACTGCAGTACATACGTCTTATACCTCCATGGAAACAGCAAAAGGGATCATTTTATTCTGTGGTATTACAGTTAAAATACCATAAATGGAATTTATATACCTAACTTTGTTTGCCAATATTGAGGGGTAAAAATTAACCATTCATATCTTTACAACTTCTACTTACAACCTGTCTTGTCCTCTCCACTCAGGTCTGTGTAAAAAGCTTGCAATTCTTTCTACGTTTCACTGAAATTTTGTTATATGATATAATTGGTCTTAAGTCATTCATCACTTCCCTGTTGCATTTAGGTGGCAGAATTTAATGTGTTTTACACTATCAGCTCAGTGTGAAGGGATTTGTTTTTAGGGGGAAAAAATTATATAAAATGTAGAATAAAGTGTTTTAGGGGAAATGTCACTTTTTTGATCCGAAATTTGGTTATTTTCGCTGACAGAATTGTTCCTCATACATGATTGTTCCAGGATCATCCAAAATGTACAGATCCAATAGTAATTCCTATTTTTTACAGTTTCTGTCTGTGCTAAATGGTGCATTTTTTATTATTATTTTTAAAGCAAACAAACATGTGTTTCAAATCTGCCAGAAGGTTTTGAGGTTCAGAGGGTTAAGCATAATTTCAGAGAAATAGAGTTAATTGCCAAGAATCCCTCCCACTTGCAGTTTTTTAATGAAACTCCACATATAAACACATTAACAGCTTCTGGAGCAGCTACGAGTGTCCTTTAATAGCAGTATAAACATGATTTAGGGGAACGATAAAGAGGTAATAGTACGTTGCCATAATTATTCCTCAAATTGCTTTGTAATTTGTAGCTTTACTTAAAAATCAACATGGGTCTCAATGTGGATCATTCATCACCACTGGGGGTTTTCTTTTCAGAGCAAGACATTTCTGAAAGCATCCATTGAAATGAATTGTCACATCAGTTATATTGCTCAACCACCTTTTTAAAGAATTTTCTGAATATTCTCTGCAGCAGCAAAGGAAAAAATGGGCACTCCGAAAGGCATTGTCAAAATTTTTTTTTAGAACAGATATTACTGATTGTGCCCTGTCAACACTGGTTTATTTAAACCATGAAAATGATCTGTCCATAATGTTGACTCTTGGCCTACTGTTTTAAACGTAAACCAGATTTTGACTAAATTGGTGTTTGAAAGCATTTGTTACCAGTGGTGCAAAAATTATTCAGATCCCTTATGCAAGTTAAAGTACTAATACCACACTGCAGAATTACTCAACTACAAGTAAAAACCCTACATTTAAAACTTTTTTCAGTTAAAGTGCAAAAGTATCAGCATCAAAATGTTCTTGTTATGTATATATATCTTGTTATGCAGAATGGACCCACTGAGTTTATATTCCAAATATATGAATGTATTTTTATTTTTGATGCATTAATCTAAGCATAATTTTTTACTCTTGTCAAGATGGGGCTAATCTTACTTAATATATTTTTATGTGGTTCAATTTATAAACATGTGAAATCATTTTGAATGTATCATATTTTTTATAATAAATCTCCACCTGGAGTAAAACGCCTAGAAGTAAAAAGTTACATATTATACTCAAATAAAGTACAAATTCCTCAAAACTGTACTTAAGCATAGTACTTGAGTAATTGTATTAAGTTATATTCCACCACTGTTTGTCACACAGATTTGTGCAAAATTGGAACATTGTTTTCTACAAGAGATTTGATAAAAATTGTCAAAAAATCCCTCCAAAATATCACACCAAGATACCAAGACCTTGACATTTCATACTGTGATTTGATCTTATTGTCAATATACCAATGAAAGCCATACATCTTCTGAATGTCCTAGGGTGAAAACAAAGGTGGAAGGAAGGGAACATAGTATAACTGAGCACGTCAGAAAAGACTCATGAGTCCTTTGTGAGCTATTTAGATCAATTTGGATAGCACTGACAAAACAGACTTGTATTTTTTTGTATGTGGGGTGCCATGGCTTTACCAGCAGCACCAGGCACTAAAATACATCCTACAAGAGAAAATGCAAGTAAAATCCATGCATGCTAGGATTTTATCACACTTCTTTTAAGTGTGGCACAACAGTAGCTCAGGTGGTGGAGCAGATAGTCCTTGACTCTGAACTTCAAATGTGCTTCTGAGGTTGGCTCCTTGTAAGTCAACTCGGGCAAAATCAGTGTTTTAGTGTGTGCGTGGGTGAGTGTGAAGCTTTGTAAAGTGCTTGCACTGTTCTCAGGATGAATGTGCTACATAAAAGCATTCCACTTACCTTGGAGCCAAGCTTCAGTATCAATGATATAATCTGTTAGGTCCTTTTGCTGTCCAACCACAGCAACTGAGCTTTTAGAATAAACCCAGTAAAGAACAGATGTAATATTTCACCCAATCGGGACGTTATCACACTAGTGAATAAACCTTTTTTGCTCCGCCTTCTAGCAGGTACAGTAGGTTCTTATCAGCTCATACAATGGCTGCTCACTGTTTTTCGCTTTTAGGCACGGAATAAGGAAGTCGTTTCTTTAATTTTTAGGCTTAAAAAACAACTTATTTAGGACAAAAACTTCCTGATTAGGCATTATAAAATATAGTATATATGCATGTAAATGCCAAAAGTTAGATAGTTAGGAGGATGCCATTTAAATCAGAAGTGACATAATTATGTTGGTTATGTAAAAACATGACGCAAGTTAAGTGACATTACTTTAAAAAAAAAGGACTTTTGGTTTCACACAGGACACAAACAGTCTCCTATGTGGAAGTCCTGGGTGTGTTTGATCCATCCACCAGACCATTTTTATCAATTCTCTAGTCAAAAAAATGTAGTGTAACATACACCCAAAATTGCTGAAACAACTTATTAGGCATAATTGAGCATGAGAATGGCCTTCACACTCACATCATAATGTTCTAAGCCTTTTTTTTTTTTTTACCATCATTTAAGTTAATTCACATTGCAGATTTATGATTAGAGCATTCAGTGCTTTGCTCTCAAATAAATATTCAGGTTTGCAGCTTTCAGATGGTCTACACCACTTCGATGATGTATCTACCCCTGACCTGCTCTCTCCCCCTAAATCTCCCCTGTCCCACACCCCCAGTTCTCTTATTGATAAATGCATCTTTATAAAATGGCAGCTCTGTCGTCGGTGTTGCTCTGAGACATTTTACCGATTGTACCTTTTTATCTCCGTCACTTAAAGCTCATACTTTAACAACCACATAATGTGTCCTGTAGATGATAACCACTTGAAAAACAAATTTGACATCAGACACTTTCAATAACTCAAAGTGAAATTGAGGAGGACAGGTTACAGTTTTGAGCTTTTTATCGGCTGATGTCAGTGATGTTGAGGTGCCTCTTGTAGGAGCACAATATTAACTTTTCAGATCCTGTGATAATATTCTATCATGTTGATCTGTGGCACTCGACACATATCTTTTATAAAACTGTGAACAGTGCATCCTATCAGTTACACTGCACTTTGTGATGCCTTCATGAAACCTTCAACTGCAGGAATTCAAAGCCTTTTTCATGCTGCTACTGCTGCTCCGATATCCAGGATATAAAGAGAAGCTGAACTAACACATTTCTCTTTCTCTTTCCAGCTTTCTGTGAGGAGGGATGCAGGAGCGGCGGGACCTGTGTGTCCCCCAACACGTGTGTCTGTCCTTCAGGATTTACAGGACGCCACTGTGAGACAGGTATGACCCCACCTGACCCTCACCTGTCTGGCCTTTTCAGCTGTGCCTCCTCATTAAAGCTCAGCTGGAGCGTCATATTGTTTTTATCGAGCTTAAGAAGTGACATCAGAGGAATGATCATTAGGTCGGACTGAGGGCTAGGAAGTCGCCCCTTTCTCTCTCCCTCTCTCTCCTCTCTCTCTCTCTCTCTCTCTCTCTCTCTCTCTCTCTCTCTTTCTCTCTCTCTCTCTCTTTCTCTTTCTCTTTCTCTATCCTTCTCACATGCTCTCTTACACACACACAAACACACACACACTTTCACGCTTCATCTCTAAAGCCCTGTGTTTAAATTGGACCCAGGAGAGCCGTAGAAAAGGACAGCTAATTCTTCTCTACTCTCATTCTCCTTTCTCACTACCTCCTTCCTCTCGTCTCCTCTATTTTCCTTCCTCTTCCCCTTCCTGTCCTCTATCCTCCACCTTTCCTTTATTCTCCTCTCCTCCTTCCAACCTCCCCCTCCATATCTGTTTCCTCTCCTTTCCTCTTTCTTTTTCCTCCCCGCCTTCCTCTCCTCTCTTCCCCTTTTCCTCTCCGATTCTCATTTAATCCTCCTCTTTCGCTCCTTCTTTTCTTCTCCATCTCCTCTTTCCTCCATCATTTCCTATATCATACTTTCCTCTCCTCTATTCTCCTGTCCTATTTTCTGTCTTCTCCTCCCCATCTCCTCCTCTTCTCATCTCCCTTCTGTTGTCTTTCCCTTTTATCTTCTCCTTTCCACCCTCTCTTTCTATTTACACCTTCTCATTCCTTCCCATCACTGTTCCCTGTCCTCTTCTCAGCTTTCTCTGTTCATTCTTCTCCCTGTTATCCTTTCATTTATCTTCCTCACCTCTCCTCACCTCACCCCACCTCTCCTCTCCTCTGTTATTAAGCCTTCTGTCTCTGCGGTCTCATTTTACAGAGGTGATCAACCAGCTCTCATAGAGAGCCACATTCACAGGTCAGCTATTCACAGCATGCTGCCACACTTTCCCTTTAGACACCAGGTTACACTTACATGTGAACATTATTGGTCACATAAATTATTCTGCATGTAAAGCAGAGGAAGATTGTGTGTGTTCGCTGTCGTCCCCCTGGAATACATCTTTATTCTTTAGGGTTTGTGTTTTAGCATTTGTGCTAGGGTTTTTTGGATAACGCTCAACAGAAGGCACCAGTCATCAAGGAACTGATCTTATTAAGTGTATATGTAATTACCTCTGCCAAAGACGTTGTGTTTTCAGCTGAGTTTGTCTGTTTGTCAGCAGAATTACAGCAAAACTACTGACACAGTTTTAATCAAATTTGGTGGAAGGATATAGCATGGGCCAAGAAAAAACCCAATCAATTTTGAAGTGGAATTACAGATTTTGAAACATTGCGAGATAGGGTATTTGTGCTGCATTCATGTGGTATCAGAGTAATAAGAAGAAAGAGTTTTCAACCGTATGTCACAGCCAACAGGATCTCCAACCTAAACGACAGAACAGTGTTCTAACAAATGCACACACTTCAATAAACATACATGTAAGATACGGTACAAAGGCACTGACATAGGCTTATGTCCTGCTTAGGAGTTAAAAAAGACGGTTTTAACATTTAATAAATGTACTTAAATGCTGGAGGTGAAGTAGTTACGAGGGTGATGTGAGCCAAGGAAGTTACATAAAAAGTTGTTTACTTTTGTTCTTACACGGGACAAGAACCCCGTTCTCCTGGGTGAAAGTCTGCCATTTGTTCGACAAATCTTCGCCCCGAGTGTGACATCCACCATTTAAACTGTGCATTGTGGTCAATCACTACTACTACATCACCAAGATGGCGGCGAAGGACAATCTAAAACATAAGTGTGAGTTGTATTTTGCTCCCTGTACAAATGCCCTATATTGACGCTTTTAAGGGGAGACCAGTCTGGCCATAGCTCACCTGATCTGTTTACTTTGCTATCAATGTCTTGTGAAAACAGTAACAAATTCCAATGCATTTTATTTGTACTGTCGATGTTGTTTAGTACACTGTATACACTACTTACAGGACAAGTGCGACATTTCAACAGGATAGTGTTCTCAAATTGCTTACGGCCATCATGAACTTAACCAGAAGTCGGTGTGCTCAGCTGATGAAAGTCAGCCATAAACATAGGCTAGAAATAGATTTCTGGACCCTGTGTAGCAAAAAGGGTGACCTCTGAGGGTGAAGTGTCCAGTGTTCCACACTGTGTGCAGCATCTTTGTGCTCATAGCACACTGCCTTTTTCAATTCTGTTCCATTGCAAGAGTGGGTACAGAAGTAGGTGAATTGAGACACAGCATTAAAGCTAAATGAAGTCGGAAGAAAAACTTCCCTAACTCAGGAAAGGGACCATCCGAGGAGCGTTTGAATGCACCATTGGTCTTGGCAGAGGTCTGCACTCTCTGAGTGCCATTCTAGGTATTTTATTGATTTTGCAGAAGGAAAAGAAAACTCTGTGTTACCTGTCCCACAGGGATACACATTGTGTATGGCAAAGTCAACAGTCAATAAACTTTATTAGGTTGCATGTCTTAAGTAAGAAAAAGCATCAATAAGAAAAATAATTTAAACATTTTAAAGAAACTAATAATTAAACCATAGACAATATTAGCCATAATAGCAATGAAATTGTGCAACCTTGATGAAATTAATTAATGTATAACTGTCACAATCTCTGTTGCTTGTATTTCTCATAGTCGTGATCATCAAGTGGTTTTATGATGTTTGACATTCTATATATACAAGTTTATAGTTTTTTCCCCATCTGGAATTCTGCTGACGTTACTAAACTGGAGACAACCTGCGTTTCCTCTGATCTCCAAGAGAAATTTCTGTGTGTGGCTGCATGTGTGTGTTCATGCGTGGTAGAAAAGAACACAAATTACAATTATCTTTATCAAATGACCAGCAGAGTAATCATAAATTGGAGTTTTCCAGTTAATTACTTGGAATTAGGGTATTTCCATACTGCAAATTCTTGCAAATAGAAAAAACCCTGTTAGTTAATACCACACTGTAGTTAAATCTAACACTTCTACTCCTCTCTCACTTTTTACTTTGTTGTGGAGAAAATGACCTCAATACAAAACCTAATTTAGACATTCTCTCAAGTCTGACAGTATGAACTGCTGAGAGGTAATCTGTGCCAATCAGCGTGCAACACATTTTATGAAAGCAATCAACCAAGGACTAATTAACCTCCCAAGAAACAGCATCAAATATCTATCAATTAATTAATGTGGCAAGCTATTTCCTCAGTGCTGTACTCTGGCAGAGATTATATATCCAAACGTAACATTTCGCTGTTGCAGCTTGGCCCTGACTTTACATTGAGGCCTGTAAATTAACAAAATGCAGGATTGGTTTAAAAAATGACTACATTGCATCTGCAAAATGGTTCTGTTGCTTCTCTTTGAACCACTTTAGAGAGGTTGGGGAGGGGAGGAAAAGATTATGCAAAGAAGAAAATAAAGTGATGTGCAGAATACAGCTCTCCTCCCTCAACCTCTCATATGAAGCAAAATATGGACTCATCCCACTAATGAGGCTCCTCCCTGTGGCCCTTTGGCTGCTGCCCGAGGCTGCTACAGATGTGATGCAGAGCAAAATCACTCTGTCTCTCTATGTCAGAATCTGTGTCTGTCTCTGGCTGCTAAACTGCTTTTCTCTACATGTATTTCCCATTTGCAGAAACTACAGAAGAACAGGGTTTAATTCCTGCACACTGTGAGCTCACGTCAGGGCCAACAATGACTCAGCACTTTAACTTTTTGTTTAGATGTAGAAGTTAGATAGAAGGGGGTTAAAGAAAGATTAAAGGGATAACATATAAAGAAAATCCTGAACATTTGAAGAGACTACACATCTTCATATCAAACTAGAAAACAATAGGTAGGGGATACTTTTTAAAGAAAAATGTACATGTGCTTGAATCCACTGACAGATTGCAGCTGAAATATTTCAAACAGCAAAAATGTCTAAAAATACAAATTGTTAAATGCTTCTGGAATGCATTTTGGGCTGGGTACCATTACTCCATACCTACATATATATATATATATATATGGATAAGGTATCGACCTAAATAACCCAACACCAAGTAGTATTAAAACTTCTCCAGTCAAACAATTTCAAGTTATTTGAACCCAGATTTCGTAATAAAATACTATTTGTATGTTTACAATCACAGCAAAGCATTCTACGATTAATTTAAACATATACTGTAAACTCTTCTAACATATTCATGTAGAAGTGAGTGACATGTAATAGTTGCTTAAAGCGAGTTTACCAAATAATCCAGGATTATTTTGTTCAGTTTGACTCATTTTCAGTTCATACGGTTCCATAAAGCAAATTCAACATTGTTTAAGCTCAGCAGCTTATCCTTATTTTCTCAAGTTCCGGCAAAACAGTACACTAAATTTCATTAGTTTTTTCATTCATTCTCAACCAATCACGCTCTCATTCACTCCTATGGGCATTTAAGCGTCACAAATGAAACCTAAGATGCATATCTTTGGACTGTGGGAAGAAGCCAGAGGACCCAGAGAGACAGACATGTTTCTGGTGAGAAATGGGCAATGCAGTGACAGAATCATGATTCATTTTTTAACAGTCTTGTTTATCAGTTTGATCCGAGTCCTCTTCGTTGCACTGGATGCCAGTCATTGTATCTAATTTGCACCATATGAGATAAACATTATTGACCAAGCAACAACCAGACTTCATCTGCCAGAGCAAATAAAACAACAAAATAAATTGTCAAAGTAATAGCAGTTTGGTCTTTTATTGTCTAGAATAATCAATGTCTATGTGTTCTTTTTTGTTTTTGCAATTATTTCAATGCAGCAAAAGCAACACTGTGAATTTAAGAGCCACTAATTGGTTGTGTTTCTATCTTAAATTTAATGAGCAAATTTAAATTTGAACTTTTTCTCACACCCAAGTTGCTGTACTTTATTGTTTGACTTCATGCATCATTTACACTCGTACAAAGTCAGAGTTGGTGGAGTTTCTCTTGAAGACTTGCTGCAGGCTACACATATGAGCTGCACAGAACTGCTTGTTTTAACTCTGGGGGCACGACATGTTCTCTGTCTCTGTCTTTTACTCTCAACTTGTCTCAACATATGTCAGACTCTCTTACTGTCTGTCTGTCTCCCATGTATACATCTCAGTCTCCCTCTCTGCTGCTCGTCTCTCCTGTGTAATAAAACACATCATTGCTCCACTGACTTCTCCCCTCTGTGGAGTATACAGTAGCTCAGTGGGAGGTTAAGAGCATCTAAATATAAAGCCGATGGGAACAGAGTCGATCTTTTCGCTGATCTTTTCATCTTCTCCCACGCTGACCTGCTCCTCTCCACAGATCCACGGTTGGATCTTCTGTGATTTATTTTTCTGAAATGCTTTACTCCAAAGGATCAAAATACTGAACAGATGCCCTACCGATGAACTCCCAGTTCAAATATTGTGAAGTACATACAACTTCTTGTACGAAATGTACATATTGTACTGTAGAAAATCTGGCTGGGTTAAAGTTTAACCATTTTGGGAAACACGATGTTTGCTTCAGTGTGACAGCATTATGTATATATATAGCAGCAGCATTGAGCGTACATACATTATAATTTGTGTTTGAGTTTTGAAGTTCAAACTATTATTAGCACCAGTTCTTCAATGTGTAGAGCTGACAAATACGTTTAAAGGATAGGTTTAGATCTTTTCAAGCATCTCTTAATACAACTCTCACTTATGTATGTTGAAATAGTTGCAGTAATAATTACATTTATTTTCCTTGGCTGTGAAGAGATGTCGTCTAAGTGTAAGGAAGGCACAGGAAAGAAAACTAGACCCCTGATGCATAAACACTTTCTAAAAATAATCCAAAGCTAATATGAGGCTTTAGCAATCTTTGTTAGGCAAATGAGGTGGGAAACTTCCAAACGTACAGTCTTTTTAGAATGACATTTCCGCTTCGTGTTTCTTGGAACTCTTTTTGCTTGCTGAGCTTGATAGATAGTTATACGGACAGGCAATTTTCTTGTAACTTTTGAAGATCCAACTTGATTGACTAATTCCTGAAGTCTCAAAATAGCATCAGCTAAACTTTAGAAGGCACAGAACAAAGACTGCAGATTATAACCCTCTTTCCTGGAGTCAAACTAGAAGCTGATCACTTCAGTGCTGCTGTAGCAGCTAATAATTATCCCCCTGCCAAACTATACCCGGGTTTGAAGAAGGTTAGCCCAAAATATATGCCACGGGGGGTATATTTTAGGCTAACCCACTTTAACCTTGGGTATATTTTGGGCCGAGACAAATGAGCTCAGCAATCAAAAACCCACCTAATACATGTTGGCATGTGAGTAAATTTGGAACCTATATCAGTTCATTGTAATACTTTTGTTATCAAAAGCATCTACAGGAAAGTGTTGAGTTCACATTTTTTGGATTGTTAACACACGTTAATACCTGCTTGTCCTCTTTTACATTTTAATGTTAATCATCAGCAATTTGGCCTTTATTACAAGATATCCTCCAACCAATACGGCCACATATCTTAACCTTTAATATGAACTACAGGAGCATTTCCTAAATTAGAGCCCCAGCCCAGGTAATGATGTTGTCATGTAGACATTATACTGTATGTGTAATGTAGTTTACATAGTTTACTTCCTGACTACAATAAGTTAGTGATGTAACATTGACTTGTAACAACAGCAGTTTTCCATCCACCTATCCTGATCTCCTCTGTGGACTTTGTCGCTCTTTATACCACATCTGCTGACTTCCTCCTTTGCTCTCGTCATAGATAGTATGGCCACTAGAGGTGTTAAATGTTAAACAAATGGTAATATGAGTCATAATAAGCTGCTTTTACCAGCAACCTATAAGAGATGACAGTCTATATTATTATGGTGAAACTAGCTGTGTTCATTGTGTTGAGGGAATAAAGAAAATACTTACATTTGTTATTGGTTTTGTTCTTTTCATGGATGTTATGATTTGCAGGTCCACACATATTCCCATGTTTAAGTTGAAATTGAGCAAGATTTTTTTTAGACCTCAAGGTTACAAATAACTGCTGTGTCAACTGCAATTCAGTGATTATATTTGAATATGTATATGGGATCTTCTTCAAACAGACATAGTAATTTATCTGCTGTTGAAACAAAACGTATATGTTACAGATATGTCTAAATAATCAATATTTTCACCTGCAAATCACCAAATATATGCTAGAAAATGCAGCCTTTTAACACCTGCACACACCTAGAATCCAGCCTACTCTTAGATGCTTTATCGTGTCAATAACAAGTTAATGTAGCAAGCAGACATTTTCTAAGAGGTAAATGTAAATTAGTGAAGACATCAGTCGTTGTATGCAAAGCGCTGCATGCAATCATTACTGCTTGGCTGCGGTCTGTGGTCACTTTAACTGCTCCTTTAATCCATCAGGCTGTTAATTTTATGCACAGTTACTGGTCACAGACTATCGGCGAACAACAAA
Source organism: Centropristis striata (assembly GCF_030273125.1). NCBI lineage: Eukaryota > Metazoa > Chordata > Actinopteri > Perciformes > Serranidae > Centropristis > Centropristis striata. The sequence goes on from NC_081518.1 coordinate 24,305,752, forward strand.
CACAAACATTGCTCGTTGTTTCTGTCTGAAGACACATTACTGTAAATGCCCCGTGCGACATTTTCTGTAATGTTGTTTCAGTAGGTTAGTAGGGCTGAGATAAGGGTAATTATGTAAAGCTCAGCAGGCCAGAGGATCCTCCAGAGAGCTCGGGGATTATTTTAACTATGTGTGGATTAATTCCCATTTCCTCCATGAGCTAAAACTCACAGCTCTTCACAGTCCGGGCTGTCATAAAGTCTTCACGTATGCCCGTTGGGAAAATCCACAGACGGGGCAGAAGTGAAGCCCTGCAGAAAGCACTAAGTGCTCTCGTTTGCATTGTAATGGAGGGAAACAGAGGGAAATGTGATATGCTGTCTGGCTGCTTTCCTTCCTGTGGCTGTAACAAAGATTGATAGAGCGCATTTGTGTGTGTGTACTCGAGCATATTGTACTTTATACCACAGGAAGGTCACCTGTCCATTTCACTGGCACAGATGAGAGAATGGAGGGTGGCTCACACACACAAACATGTGCACCAGCTAACAAATGGCTTTATAGGACTATTGAGCAACGGGAATTATTGACTGTGTGCGAATGAAATGAGCTTTTATTACATCTAAATAAAAAGGTCTTACTAGGCAAGTGATGAATGGGGTTTTAGATAACATATGCTCTCCATAAAAAGAGTCCTGGTGGAATTAGTTATTTCCCTGCGTACAATTGTTGCAGTGGATTATCACAGGTCTCAGATCAGACAGTCTTTTCAGCTCAGTTTTATTTGCAAATGTGCATTGTGTTCAAAACTGCAGCACATTATATTTATTTATAGACATCATTCAAACTTGTCAGGCTGAATTTGGCAACATACATAAAATCAACGTAACTTAATGTAATCCATAAAATCATTATCCATAAAACAGGGGTAAAAGAGATAAGGACAAGGAAATGCTAATTGGTTTTTCATGACATTCGCTGTGAATTTTCCTGGTTTCCAGAGGATGAGTATTCCTGTGTTTGGTGGCCCGTGACCATTCTTGTAGTGCTATCTTTGCACAGGAAGATGTCACACTGGAATGGCTTCAGGATTAACCTTTCCCAGTTTGTGTAATACATGCACATTCCTCCCACAACGCTCTCAGGTCTGATGTTAGAATAAGATTTTATTGATCCGTGGGGAAATGTATTTGTTACAAGTGCAAGAAATAGTCTAAATAGTAAGTTAAAAATACAAAATTAAGGAGATTGCATTAGAAATATGAACACACTATATCAATTACAATATTCTACATGTATTAGAATCTGACTTTTTACTTTACTATAAAAATGATTAAACCACTGAATGTGTCTTTTTTGTTGAGGGGAAAAACAGCTTTGAAAATTCATAAGAACCAGAAAGACATTGGCTGCACAAATCAGTTTTGATGCTGCAATATTTGAGTTTGTTATACCATTAATGTAACAGTATCAGTATCTAAGTCTTTTAGGAGTTGGAAACTGAAGGATTTCTGACAGCATACTGTTGCACACTGGAACAAAGTTTTAATGTATAAGCATAATGTTACTTTACCGTTTCATCCTGCTGTTGTTGTTCTCTTTGTGTTCTCCTAATTTCAACACCTTGATGTAAAGAGGCCTGTTCAACATAAAGCTGCTAAATATGGAAGCTAATGAGTTTATTGCAGTTAATTAAAAAACAAACCTGTAAACAGTAAGCGTGTGTGCAAGCATGTCTGTTTGTGTGGACCTTTAATTATCAGTGAGATAATAAAAGGTCTCTAATGAGTGAAATGCATTGAAGATTATACAGGTGAAAAAACGTTTTATTTTTAAACCAGAATAGATTTAAATTCTAATATGGATGTCAGTATATATACTGAAGTTTATGTATTTGGTGGGGGTTTTTGTCGGTCCTAACCCCAATAATTTCTGTTAAACAAATATGCGATTGCACATCATTTTTGACCATCATATCAAGACAAGGTATAATAGAATAAGACGCAATAAAAGTCTAATAAAACACAGTCAAAGAAATGCCATACGCATATATAAAATCACTGACACATGTTCATTACAGAGCTAATCCCCCTAAATGGAGAGTTAATACCTGGTATAGGCGAAAAGTGCAATGTGCAGATGTGCAAAAGCAGACTTGTGAAGATGAGCAATTTGAGGGGTAATTTCTATTAGTTAAATAAATGGCAGTTGGTAGAAATGAGACCTGGAGTCTTTTAGCTAGGGTGGTGGACGGATTGAACAAATGGCAGACTTTCACCCAGGAGAGTGGGGTTCACGTCCCGTGTGAAGACAAAAATGAATGATTTTTAACTTATGTTAGGTGAATCACGTTTTTGAACGCAACTTATGTTTTTTACGTAACTTACGGCAGTCACTTGATCCTTGTAACTACTTCACTTCCGGCATTTAGGTACATTTATTTACTGTTAAAACTATCTTTAATAAGACCTAACCTAGCCCTTAGCCTAGGGTCAATGGTTTTGTAGCCTAAATTCACAGAAACTGCAGCATTTTTTGCAACCATGAACCCTATACATGTATGTATAATGACGTGTGTGCTTATTTGAGAAAGTGCTGCTGTACCGCAAGCTGCAAAATGCGAGCTACAATACGTACCTATGTGTCTTAATGGGTGGTGCTGACACATGACCTATTCTGTCATTTACTGTAGGTTGGAGATCTGGTAGAAATTAGCCTGTTGCAATGGCAACAGTCCACATAAAAAAGGCAGCTCTGACCATCCTGTTTTGTTAACTTGAATGGGAATGTCTGTTTTACTCTCATTCTGACAGTAATCAATACATCAACAAGTTTCCCATATGCACACTGCTTGTGCTGTGTTAAACAGCATTTCTTTAGAAAACGAAGCACATGATCAGCTGTGTTGTCAACGTCACTGTTTTGCACTAGAAGACTTATTAGTAGTCTTGTCTGTGTGTCAGGTTTATTGTTGCTGTAAGTTTCATAGATTTAACACATAAAAACACATAACACTACCCCCCGTAAAATACACAAAAGCCACGGATAGATGAAACAGGAAGAGCCACAGAAATAAATGTTGAAAATCATAATTTGTACAGACAAGAAAATGAGCATTTCTCTCAGAAGATGAAAGAAGAATTTCAGCACCTCATATACCTCACAATTAAAGTGGAATCATTTGTGTGGTAGCAGTGAAAAACATCTTAGGATGAGTCACTTTTCATAAATTATGGACAGCTAGTTTGGAGAGCAGGGGCAGAATTATTGTTATTAGGAAGGCTGGCAGCATTGTCGCCTGTTGTCTGTGCACTGTAGATGTGATTATTACTTTTCTCCCTTACAAAGCTCTCTCCACAAGGAACATAAACATGTTTATTTGTTCATGCAAAACAGTAGGGTTTTGCACTTGAAGGTTATTTGCGGTATGAAAACACTTGTGTACGTACAAAGTATGTATGTCTGCAAATTGAAAAAGGAATGGATGAAAGAATGAATAACAAATCCTACATCTTTTTTATTAAATTACTTGCACCAAGCTTTGTGCATTACTTGGTTTGTGTGGTAAATGACTAATTGGAGTATTTACAGCGACAGCCACAGTTGCAGTACATAAACTGTAGGTTCATTAGTCAGACTGTGTGCTGTATTAAGCGATATGTGGCCTGTACATTTTGTATATTAGTGCTTCTGGCAGCTGTTGCCACCAAAGTGGCGCAGGGTTAAATAAAGACAGTGATTGCACTCAACCCTCACAGCTGTGCAATCATAAAATGTTAAAAACAATTTAAAATGACAAAGATAATGTGATTATTTTATTAATAGTGTTATATGTTTATTGCAGTTTGCATTACAAGATGTTGTTTCTTCACATTCTATACATATTGAAAAATTTGAACATATTGAACATTTTTATAATCTAACAACCTCTCCTGTACTCTCCTCTCTGCTCTGTGTAAACAGATCTTCAGTGAATATTTGTCACATGACCGTTTGTCTCAGCAGAATCACAGTTCACAGTGACACTGACGAGCAGAATTTAGTGTTTTCAACAGGATTCAGTTATTGCAAACGGATTATTTTTGGCAATGTTTTAAATGAAACATGTAAATTAAGTGATTTTGACAGAAATATCATCATTCTAATCTTCGTTTTGGTCACTTTTTTGAGCGGAAACCTTCGTCACCTGTGCTAAAGTCTGTAAGAAAGTTCATATTTCGATGACAATGCCTGTTTGTACAGTTTTATTTCTACAATTCACTGTGTATTTTAGAAAATATATGTTTCAGAAGGTTGAGATATGTTGGGATAAAATCCTTGCGAGGTGACAAACAGCTACAGTACAAGAGTAATTTGCACATGTGAGTGGATAACACTTTTTAAACCAATCAAAATGTGAAGTAAATCAGCATCGACTTCAGATGTTTCATTCCTCAGATAGTGTTTGTGGCGTAGTGTAAGGTGCAATGAAATCTTGACCAGTTACATTGAAAGTGTAAAATGAATCCTGTTAAACTGAATCAGGGTCAGCATTTGAAAGCGGGCACTGACTGTCTGCTGAATGAATCCAGTCACTGCCGGATTAAATAATGCAGGATAACCAGCCCAAGCAGGTGCACATGTGCCCTCTCACGCACACGCACAGAACTGCTCTTTTGTTGAAGGGTTAGCTGCTCTCAGCCACCAGTCACCTTTAATCTTGGTATATTTCAGTGGGATGTCAGAGGGAGAATCTTTCAGTGGAGCTCTGACCGGATCTCTGACCTGAGAGGCTGACAGAGGGCAGCCCTCCCGGCAGCTGTCACGTCTTATTACCTACACTGCACCAGGCTAACAACACAAGCACAACACAAACTGCTAAACGGCCTGCCTGAAGTCTCTCTTTTTAGCTGTGTAGAGATAAATATGTGCGTGTGTGTGTGTGATCTTACGACAGAGCCAAAGGTATCAACTTGGGACTTTCAAAACAGAGCTGGAGAAAGAAAGAAATGTTTATAGCACTAGATCGGGAGGCTATTTTTTTTTTTCCTGAATCTTTAACTATATGTTGTTGTAAACTGCTCTCATTGTGTCAGCTGTATATACAGAAATGCATTGATAACTGCAGTGTGTGGTGGGATTTCACTTAAATTTATCTGGATAAAAATTAAATCACACTACCCTGCTCTAAAGCGGTTTTATTGCCATAGAGGTCGAGCACATTTCATCAACAAGGCAATTCAAAGTGCTATATATTAGACATAAAGAGCCAATTCTCCAATATGACATAGTTTATTCTTTAGCGCTCAACAGTGCGTGCCCTATGGTGGTTTCAAGTTTATTTATGATTTCTTAAAGTGTAGTCCCATCAGTTAATCAGGTGAATTCATACTCCAAAACACAATAAAACTAGGTATACAAAACAATAGACTTATCTTTAAAAGAAAGCAATATTTCCCTCAATAGGTACAATATCATAAATATTCTTCAAGAGAAAACAACATGTCAACTGTGTTGCCATCTCAGTTTTTCATTCCAAAATAGCAAATATCATAATCCAATAAGCAAATTTAGTATTCTCAATACAAGACACATCTATTCTATTTTTTCGTCTTCACTCATTTCTGAATAAAGGCAATGATCTCAGCATATCCCTCCTTTAAAATAAAATATTCATCAAACATCCATTTTATTCTGAAAAACTAGTTCTTGAGGCCTCATGCTGCTCTGCTCTTCACCGTGTGTGTATTCTCTGAGGAAACAATGAAAGTTTGGACTTCTTGGACACATTTTTGGAGAAAATACTGCATGAGCATTGCACTTTCTTCAAAGAGACAAAAATCGATGAAAGGAATGTGCTGAAATTTTGTGAAATATGCCCGTTTGCTTTCCTACGAGGAGTTTGATAAGAAGGGTAACACCACTACCATCGATTGATTTATCGGCTTTAAGTGTGTCAGGTCGATCAGATAGATGTCTTCTATCGTACAAGTCAGGACTGCTATTCAAGCGAGAGACACAAGCTACCATCAGTTTGATAAGATGCATCCGTGAAAATGGAACAACACTACTTGTCCAAGCTTCACAGGCTGACAAATGTAAATGTATTCAGTAAAGAGATTTGTCCTGTTTAGCAGCTTAGTGCAATGACTGTAAGCACCAGCTCAAAATGTGTCCCGTTTTTATGTTGTATCTTGTTGAAAATAAGCGAATGTCAATAGTAGGAATTAAAGACACTGATATTTTCATTCAACAAAATACTTGGTTTAATGATTGTAATAATATAAAGGTACAGTAATTCAGTTTCTGTGATATATTAGTAGCTTTTAAGTTATTTTGCAGACATGTACTATATTATTTCACAGGATTTTTCTTGTTTGTCATTAAAAAAAGTGAATTACTTTTAGTACAACAGATGTTGAAATCTGTAAAAATTTTTACAGTGTTATTCAGTTGCTTAATGATGATAATAATAATAATAATAATAATGATAATAATAATCATAATACATTTTATTTATGTGCGCCTTTCACGTCACTCAAGTTCACCTTACAAACACAACAAAAAATTTTTAGATAAAAACAAGAACACAATAAGCTACATAAAAGCAGACAACTGCATGAAAACAACAAACAGTGCAGGGTCAAACAGAAAAGGCTCATCCAAACAAGTGAGTTTTGAGCTGCAATTAGAAGGTGGAGCTGAGGTCTTCAATTTTAAATGACAGTGAATTCTATGTAAAAATACTAAAAATACACACTATATTGCTGCATGTAAAATAAGGGCAACTTTCCTTTTTTTTTATGTAAAACTTTAAATTTAATAATAATATATGTTTTTAAAGGGACTGTAAAAAAAATGGGTAAATGTCTGGCAGCAAAAGTTACCAAACACTTACCCTCATATTAAAGTTAAAAAAAAAAAGTTTTTCTACAGATTTTTTTTAAATACTGATATTTACTTTATATTATGCATATTCTTAAATGGATTATCTATAATATAATTGAGCTTTTTATTCACTGTTATTTGACAACAAGTGTTGGGCAACTTTTGCTGCCAGACTTTTTACTGTTTTTACAGTGTAGTTTACAGGATAATTATACAGAGCCTACAGCTTAACTATGTTGCTTGACTTTGACGGACTACATGGATACTGTATAAATGGAAAAACTCTAACTTGTCCAATATCTCTTAGAACATGTTACATAATGTTAGAAAAATTGCTTAAGGAAACCTTGAAAATTGAATAATCTGACACCAACCGAAAATCCTCACCTATCTATTTGCACAGATCGTTGATGGGGAATGATGAGCAGGAGACGTCCAAGTTCTCAGTTTAAGATAGTTTTATTACAATAAGAAATGTGCAATACAGAGATCTCTGGGTTCACTCTCCATGTCCCTGATACACACAGACAGGTTTCAGTTCGTGAAGTCTGAACTTCGTCTCTCTCCCTTCGAACCCATTAAATACTAACAATTGTTTACTCAACATGATGGTAGATTTCTTCCAGGGAGTTCCGCCTTCTTGATCCGTTGATTCGTCAGTTTTAATCAATACAAGGAAACATCATGTCACCAGGCCACAATCTTCTGATGGCTGGCACATCAAGTCCTGACCTGGCCTCTTCTCCAGAACATTCAACAAAACCTCCTGCCTTGTTATGTCTTACAGATATAATTTGGAGCCACTTATTTTTTCAATGTCTAAATGTATTCTAAAGTCTAAAAAATATGAAGCATAAAATATATTCTTTGTGATTATGGAATCTTAATCAGTTTAAGCAAATGGAATATATGTAATCAAAGTAATCACAGTTTCTAAACCAACATTAACACACAAACATAATCATTGTATCAAAATCATATTGCCTGATTAATAGTACCAAGGTTGACCTTTGATAGTGACCTGCGTCACGCACAGAGACAGAGAACAGAGAACAGAGTCAGACAAAAGAAACAGTGTAATCAAATCATTTAAACAACGTAGAATAATCAAATTATTCTAACAATAACATGAATAACGCCTGCCGGTCCAGCTACTAACTGCTGCACTTTTTCTTGTTGACTTGCTTGAAAACGTGGGGTTTTCCCCCTTCAGCAACCATGTGAGATATTCACAGACATGGCACTTACCGAGAAGTCCCTTGCTACCTTCCCCTGTTTGTTATGATTCGCATTTAGGTGATTGAAGGTGTGACTGAAGGTCACGCTTTAACCATCAGGGTGTGTGCACAGGTTGGCTCTTACAGCCAGAAGCAAGAGAGCTGCAGATGAGGAGCAGAGCTCACATCATACATAATGGATGAGAGAGATTTATTCCCCCGAGTAGGAGCACAGACCTATCGCCTCTGGGCTGGGCATGTGTATGCACGCCGCACATCAGAAACGAATCACACTGAGTAGAAACAGCGGAATGAGCGAGGAGAAGAAATACAGAAGTGCACGCAGGAAACAACTCTGCTGCCAAATGGTGTGATTTCCACAAGACTTTGATCCCCGCTGTGGCAGACAGGCTGCAGAGATGTTGGCTGTCTAATGTGGGCAGCCGCTGACCCAGCTCTGCTGCTGTGGTGGCGGTTTGCTCTGATTGGATCAACCTCCACAGTTGCAACCAGCGCAGATCAAAGGACGAGCAAAACAAGACACAAATGAGCTGAAGATTCAGGTTCAGGTTTGTTGCTCGGAGAAAATAATTCCATCTTATGCTGATGTTTTCGGTGTGTGTTTGTGTCTTCAGATATTGACGAGTGTGCAGAGGGCCTGATTGAGTGCCACAACCACTCCCGCTGTGTCAACCTGCCCGGCTGGTACCACTGTGAATGCAGAAGTGGTTTCCATGACAATGGCTCCTACCTGCTCGATGGGAGCTCCTGCATTGGTAAGCATACACTGAATGAAAACATCCTTATCACTGCTTTAAATACCAGCCCCTCAACCTCTTTATGCCCAAGCTGCTGCAGGCTCCCTCCTCCTTTCTGTGATGAGGAATTGTAAATACTGACAATGCATTATCTCTGGTCGCCTGTATCACCACTTTATTGTCATTCTTTGTCTCCTCTAGCTTGTAAACAGGAGCTGACTCTGATGTAAAGTATAGGTGCATGTGCGTTTGCTCAGACACGCCAGCCAGCAGGCTTAAAAGGAGGCTAATCAGAAGTTTTCTCACCTTCACAGTTTGAGATCTATCCACCGGGTGTGAAACCCACACAACCTCTTGATGTGATATTCATAAGATGTGTGTCACGTGCCGGCCCTCCCATGTGCAGAAAATAGAGAAACACTAGGCTTGTGTTTTTCCTGTCTCAAAACAGTGTTGATGATGCATAGACCAGAAAAGTACAGTGAAAGACCTAACAGTAGAATTAATTATTCATCAGTTCACATCTGCTCCGTTCGATGTACGACCACACATTCAACTAGCTCAATCATTTGCAGTGTTTTTGCTGTAATTCTACAACGCCATTGCATGATAACAGTCACTGTGCAGTACTTTCCACTTCTTTATTTTTTTCTTCCTGTATCATGGATGGGTTTTAATTGCTCATATGCAGTTGTGGGAGAAGTATGTACTATATGTACTGTGCAAAGGTTTTAGGCTTTGTGAAAAAATGCTGTAAAATAAGAATGCTTTCAAAAATAGAAATGTTATAGTTTATTCACCAATTAATCAATTAGCAAAATGCAAAGTGAACCGAAGAAAAAACAAAATCAAATGAATATTTGTTGTGACCACCCTTTGCCTTTGAACCAGCTTCAATTCTTCTCAGCATGTTTTCACACCTGCATAAGACTTTTGCACAGTACTGTTTATATTTTAATTATTAATAAATTAAAATTATTTCAGCTTTCAACAAGTTCACTCCTGCTGCTATTCTTATTCCCACACCCATATATCTGTTCTGCTGCTCTGTCAGATGAAAATTTTTAGGAGGCTGTGAAGAGCTGAAATCAACTCCATGTGGTTCTTGCACTTGGCAAGTGGAATGTTTTTTTTAGTATACAGGTAGTTAAGCCATTATTTTTTCTCTCGATCTAAGCACTTAAAAATTCAGGTACATCCACTTCTTGCCCTAACTAGTGTACAGCTACTGCTGTGAGAAGTTTCATGAAACCATTTTCTTTCTCGTCTAAAAAAGGGCTGTGAAATGTATTTTTTTGGCACTTTGAACACATAAGCAAAGCTCCATATCGTGCTGTTATATTAAGTCAGAGATCTCTACGGCTGATATGTCCAACACTCAGCAACTAGATTGATAAATTGCACTACAGGGAAGAGAAAAAATATGTATTTTTGATTTTGTAGGTCCAAAACCATCCATACGTATGTAAAACTAGTTGAACTTTCACAATGAAAATAGGCTCTATGAAAAATAAATGAGACCCTGCATGTCACCTGTCAGCCTGTTCTCCCCTCAAAAACATTAATATACCTAGGTCGTTTGTACAGGCAGCAAAATACGATCTGTGTTTACCTATTTCACCGTCCGCTGCAATGCTTCCGCCAAGTGAAGTTAAAATCACCTATAAGAGAGCAGGGTTTGCGTAAACTGTTTTTAACTTAAGTTACATTGTTTACGTAACTTACATTTTTTATGTAACTTGTGGCAGTCACGTGACCCATGTAACTACTTCACTTCCCGCATTTACGTACATTTATTTACTGTTCAAACTGTCTTTTATAACACCTTACCAGGAAGTTTTTTGCCCTAAACCTAGGTCAGTGGTTTTATGACATGAATTCACATAAACTGCAGCCTTGTTTACAACCACAAACCGTACGTGTATGTACAGTCATGGAAAAAAATATGAGACCATCCTTGTTTTCATAAAATAGCTCATAAGTTAATTTAAGAGCTGATATCTAGCCATTTTCCATGGTTTTCTTGATAATGATTTCGGTTATTATCAAGAAAACCATGGAAAATGGCTGACATCAGCTCTTAAATTAAACTCTTATGAGCTTTTTTTTGTTGATATCATTATATGTGTCCATGCAAATGTACCTTTGATTGTACCAGGCATTAAAGTGAACAAGAAATTGAAGAAAAATGGTGGTCGAATGATTTTTTCCATGATGATGTGTGTGCTATTTTTACAAAGCGCTGCTGTACTGCAAGCTGAGAAAATGGGTGGCACTGACACATAACTTGTTCATCCCTTGGAATGGAGAACTTGTAGCACCTGTACATACCCAGGAACGTTGTAAACTCACACTGGTTTCACGCTGTAAACCCAGTGTTTTCCTAATGTGTTCCTCTCTCTTGTTGTGAGCACATAGCAGCAACTAACCTACAATTACCCTGTGAAGGGAAGGAGATAAAAACAAAGGCTCTGCAGAGAAAGTACTGACAGCTGCCGATTCTAAGAACATTACCAGAATCTCGTATGTGTGAAGCCTTCATGTTTAAGATGATCTTTTTCTTTGAGCAAGTCAGCAGCAGCAGGTTTAAATAATCTCAATCATATGGATCATGTGGCTTATTTTTCTGTGATATTATTTCTGCTTTCAGATTTAATTACACAACATGTAGTGCATCTGTTACTCATAACGAAAATAGCTTCCTGCGTGCATGCAATCCATCTTACTTTAGCATGTTATTGTGCTAACATTTACTAATAGCAATAAACCCAGCTGCTTACTTATTCCTGGCAATCACCTGAACATCAGGATTTTCAGTGGTTCAGCATATTTCAGGCGACATTCTGCCTGAATGGCAGCAGGAGCTCAGAATCATCTTAATATCACTCAAAAAATCCAACACACTGCTTTTATTTTTGCCTTTGTACGGGTGTAAAATTATAATGGATGCAGCAAACAGGAATGCTTAACTGAGTGAAACACTTCTGCTTTCACTTAACCTTTAAATCAAAATGCAGCATCAGCAGTTCGGTTTGATTCATTTCCTTCGAGGGGGAAATGTACAGTATGATTTCAGCACAATCCTCCAGGAAGTGGCTTCACTCAAACTCAGTTCTCACAGAAAGTGATAGACAGATGTACCATATATATATCAGACTGAACACCATCCAGAACATCTTTAAAGGCGAGTCACCAGCTCGCATAGTCTCATCATAAATGTTTACCCTTGTGGTTTTCTATTCTCTCTAAAAGTAAGATGTACTTTGTGTTCCTCACCCAATTAGTGATTTAAATAGTTTAATTCTGAATCACCTATGAGCCATTATAACCTTTACTGCAAAATTGGATATATTTCTATTAATTAACTTTTTTCATTGCTGACTTATTGGACTTTAAAATGCTTCAGGAGTCACACAAAACTAAATCTAAGAGATTCTTCAGACGGAGGAAATGTCAGCTGGCAAATCTGCTATTTCAGTATTTATCTCAGTAGACATATTAGTAATAATACAAAAGTAAAGAAAACATCAGATAGAGGACATTTCTGCAGGTAAAATAGTTTCTTACATTCAGATTCTTTATACTGAGATTCACCTACTCTATGTGTTGTACTTATTGAGCCATACTTTCATATTTTATTAAATCTAGGGGTTTATTTCCCCCCGCCCTTTTGTTATTTGCTTCAATATGGCATTTATTATTATTCTGAGTGCAGTCTCCTCATCAGCCCACACAGGTTCTGCCACCAGTTCAAGTACGTCTGCCATTTATTCGCTTAGCCTCTTTTTATTGTCACATTTTGCTTTTATCGATAAACTTTTTCCACCCCAATGAAGTGTAATATATGAAGTGAATATTTCAGCAAGTTTTTTTTTGTCTTTCCACTTATGCTTGCAAAATGCAAGTGCAAAATGTGTATAAAAAGTGTGGATGGAACACACTTAGTGTGGCAGATAGTGATGCACACCACCTTGACATGATTCTGCTAAAGTAGCACATATTGCACCAGTTTTCACTTGGGTTGCGTCATTTTTGTACAAACAAAAAATCTTGCCATCAGAAGCATTTAAAAGATGTTTTAATCACAAATAAGTCGACACATACTGTATCTGGATCAAAGCACTCAAATGGAGTCACAAGTGTAATGGTACATTAATGTATGTGTTCTCTGAGATCAGAGGCTTTAAACAAACATATTAATGACCAGAAATATGACTTGCAATATACAATGCGATTAGTGAAAGCACTTATCCGCATGTCTTTGAGAGATGGCATTAATGAAACTGCTTTTCTAGGCTTTGCAGCATAAATATATGTTTTAAAGTGTACATTTGTGTTGTGTATATGTGCCACTCCTTAACCAGACAAGTGCATTTATCTGTGACAGTGTATCCACCACCTTCTCTCCCCTCTCCCACTTTGCAGTATTAGGCTGGAAGCCAGCAGGGGAAATAAGTACGAATGACAATTTAACAGGATTTTTTCCCCTTCCACAATATCCCTCCAACATCCTCTCATGAGTCAACCAAAAAGAAAGTAGCATTTTGTAAGAAGAGAGCCAGATCAAAGCCGAGAGCAGCAGCACCAGTCAGTTAACTACATCAATGGCTGCATGTTGGCCAAGAGTATGTGACGGCCATGAAGGAAACAGAAGAAAGCACCGGGGATGAGAATTAGTCAGACAGAAGGGGATAATGTTTGGGGAAAGCAGACAGTCTCTTTGTCTGGGTATATAAGCAGTATTGTGTACGTAATTGCTGATAATAGTTTCCTTTCTGTTGCGGTGATAAAACAGTATGATTATAGTGAAACCTTCAGATGCAAATTAACAACACTTTCACATACTAGTCCCTGTAAAAAACAAATGCTTGTATTGAGGAAAATAGTGTTGATATTTGGTGTTTTCTGCAACAGTAAATTGGGGGGAATTATTCAGTGTTGCTTGATGCTTGCCCTATGAAAAAGGTCCTCCAGTGAAAGGAAGTGATGTGTGGTTTTTCCCAATGAACAGAGCACTTTGTGGTAGTGAAGGTGCTAATTCATGTTTGGCACAAGGAGCAACTGGCGGTGCTAATGGTGTCCTGCAGGGTGACACATGCATCTAAAAAAAAAACTAAGTGCACTCATACACTTTAATATGGACACATTTTCAGTTCATTTTTGAGTTTGTTGGGGGTTTGTTGGGGTTTTATCCCCACATGTTGAAAATAAGTACATGGAGTCAATGATTTGGGTTGCAGCTGAAACTAAGCGCTGGAAAACTCCAGTAAATCTAAGAAATAAAAATTCTCTAAATACATTTTTTAGAAGTTTTCTCACTGCAACACAGAGTCAAGTGAAAAGAGAACTTCAAAATCACATTAATATTTGCAAATAGCTCAAAATCCAGCACTATAACACACATTCGCCTTTTCCAACAACATGAAACCGGTTCTGTTCCGGTTCATGCACCTAACTTTGAACCATTTGGTGCATTTCTACTAAAATAAATTGGTTTAGAACCCAAAATTTGGTACTGGTTGGGAAGAAGGAAGCCCTTGCATGTTTCACCAGTTTTGAGCATCACTTCTGCTCAAAACTGGTGAAAACACAGGCTGGTTTATGATGCTTTGCATTGGGTTTTTTTTTTACAGTGAAACACATAAGGATTCTTACAATACATTGCTTTACAATACATCATTTGTATTATTTCAGTGTGGTACATCGGATTGCAGTATAGTTGTTGCAATATTTGCTGTTTTTGGTTATTTTATGTTTTCTCACTGTGGATTTTGTTGTGTTTTTCTTTCTGTGTTGAGTTGCAATACATTTTGTTTCATGTATTCTGTTGCAATGCACAGCATGTTGTGGTGGGGACTAGAACAGCTGCAAGCAGCAGTCCTTTTGCCTTTATTACTTTGACTGAGAGCTTCACGGGCTGCATCTCAAAAGACGTTTATTACAGCTAATGCTTTAGGGAGAGACAGGTGGCTTTAATAAACAGATTGTGCATAAAGATGAGGATAATACACCATAAACTCCCACTGTCTCCCTGCACGACAGCGTGTGTGCATCATTTACTCTCCCTCGCTCTCGTGTACATGACCTTTCCATATGGGCTGCCTGGAGACACACCGAAGAAATATGATTTAAATACTCAAATACTGAGCTTTCTGATGCCTTCTAATTACCAACATCTGTCAGGGGGATTTATTTGTTGTGTGTGTCGGTGTGTATGCCTGTGTGTGAATGTGTGTCATGTACATGCACTGCGGGATTAGTTCTTTCGTGTGTGACAGTACATGTAGGTGTGAGTGTAAGTTTTTCATATGGCTGGCTGTGCTCAGCTGGTTCCTCTGAGGGGCTTTTGTGCTTGGTTGTAAGACCGTGTTTCACAGCCTACATGTAAGAGTATGCCTCATCTGCGAGCAGCAGCTTGTGGCTGAATGTGGTGAATGTAGCATGAAGAGCATTAATCTTTTACCAGCGGAGGTACAGTGTGTCTGACTGGCTGATGGGGATTTCATTTAGTGTATGCAAATAATCTGTCGCAAGCACAATAAATTCTTGGCTGAGCTGTTTCCCCTCTCTTTCTGTATCCAGAAAACTTGATACTGCATCCAATTAGAGTTTGTATTCAGCACTGTCACATTATAGTGTTGTTGCTGGTGTTGCCACGGCATCAGCTCACATCCACTCAGAGCAGGTCTGCCTGCTGGATAACACTCATCAATCTCCACTGAAGAACAAAACTTTATGTTGCATGGTGTTTACAGTGTGAGTGACCTGGGCCAGAGGCTCTAAACATTTTTATGTAACCGATTGGCAGTGCCAGTCATTTCATTTGTCTGTTTTGGTATTTTCTGATTATAAGTTAATTGACGAAGCATTTTGAATTTGTTCCTTGGCATTATATCCATTGTTCTCAGCCATTTCTGTAAATTCACCAATGTGCTCTGCCAATCTTATTTTCCAGCCTCTTGGCTGTAATCTCTGCAGTATAAAAAACGTCAATCCTTCAGTCTTCTCTGTAGCTGTTATTAATCAACTGACATCCACTTTCAACCTACGAGGAGAATGAGATTTATCATTACAAAAACACAGGCAGAAATAATTCAGTGGTTTAACAGAATCTGAAAGACTTTTCATAGAACCTTTAATCTTCTGAATCCCATCTTTTTTTAGGGTGCTTTTTGCTCTTTTCACTCACTGTGGCCTTGTAATTCACAACAATATAATAAAAGTCCTGCACCTCTATGGAATCAGCACAACCATGGCTAGAAGTGGGAACAACTCAAAAATGACTTTTGTGAAGATTAACACAGTTATAATGACACACATCATGAAAAAAGAGTAGAATTCCTCTGATAAATTATTTTTGGGGAATTGGAATTGTAATTAAATATAATATATGCAACATGTGAGTGTCCACATGTCATGGATATTGGAAAAAAAATGCTAAACATATTACAACCTTTCCTCTCCTGTGTTCTCCTCTCAGCTCTGTGTAAACAGTCTGCAGTTCTGTCCGATTTTCAGTGAATATTTGTCACATAACCATTAATCTCATCAGAATGTTATCTTTTTTACAGGATCTAGTTATTCCAAACAGTTATTTTTGGCAAAGTGTTAAACAAGACATGTATAATAAAGTGATTTTGACAGAATTATCACAATTTTAAGCTTTGTTTTGGTTACTTTTTCTAACAAAAACTTTTGCAACAGACGATCCATTCAAAGACCGTCGGAAACCAACGATAACGCCTGTGTTTACAGTTTTTTCTACAATAAGCAGTGTATTGTTGGCAACCTTTTAAAAAAACATAAGTTTGGGGATCAGACGGTTAAGTTAAGTATAAATGTCTGAAGATAATCTTTTTAAACCTATGTGCTCACAGTGTGAGAGCAAGCAAGCAGAGAAACCAAAACATGAATTCCATGAAATTTGTAAAACAAAGTTTCAGTTTTTCTACATTGGGCCCTTTGTTCATGCAACAGTAGTGGTCTGCTGTCAGTGTCGTGTGGGCGTGATCGATGTCTGGAGGCAGCAGGTGCTGGCAGGGGAGAGCAGAGCCACTGTCGAAGGGACTTTGGTCTTTTCTCTCACATTTAGTGAGGATAAAGAGAGTTAAATGTCATGGTTTGATCAAGGTAGGGACAGACTTTTGAAGCTGTGTTTTCTGAGCCACACTGACAAAGGAAAGTAGATGTGGCCGGTCCTCTTTTCTTCTTTTGGTTTGAAGAGAGGAAAAGTGAGAAATAGGCTGTCGAAGCAAATGTTTCATTCCTTTGATGATTCAACTGAGTCCACAAAGAGAACATATAGAATATTATTAATGTGACTGATGCTATCATGTATGTATATGCAAGGTATACTCTGCATATACAGTGAGGGATTGTAAAATATAACCAAATGAAAAGCCAAAACCTGAAATATACAATCCACAGGTCTTATATGTTCTCTTTAATTTGCATTACATTGCAAGGAAGCGTGTATGCAAAACATATGCAGAGAAGTATGAGTTAATTTATGTAATTTAATAATATAATTTATGGTTCAGTAAATTAAAAGTAACCTCCTTAAGAAATCATAGCTTGAAACTTGCTGTTTATACTCTGGGTGCTCCTCTCAAACTGACCACAACAACCTGTAATTTCAGTTTAATGCATTGAATGCAATCAATTTGAAGGCATGACTTGAGGGCTGAATAATAATTTGTGCACAACACACATGATTACAAATGTTACACCTGAGCCTGAGCCTCATAGCAATGTGAGGAAGTGGAAATGTAATTAAAAGTAAATGTGCGGCACATTTAGAACAGAGTCAGTAAAGGTAAACATGTCCCTGGGCAGAGCATCCTGTACTGGAGCACATGTGCTTTGTCTAACACTGCAGCTCAGAATAACAAATTTCAAACATTGTCAGTCGACATAAAGTATGATTCAAGCAAATAAATAAATACATTTATTTATTGTATTCACTTGGTATTCAAGAAAACACATGAGCATCTGGGAGCCTGCTGACTTTATGGCTCCTAAATACATTTTAGGAGACAGGGTTGTGAATCAGAGGTGACTTTGTTACTTCAAAAAAACAAAAAAAACAACAACAAAAAACCAACAACCATAAGTTCTCGAATGTTAAACACTGTTCTAAGTAAACTGTGATGGAACTGACCTTTCACTTAAAGCATCCATGACCTTAATCATGCATAAATGTAAGCCCTAATACAATTTCAATATGGGAGCTATATAGAAATTAACCCCCTGTATAGTTGTCATGAACAGGGATTTTTTTTTTTTTGAAAAAGGGATCTTTTTTTGAGGGGGTCATTTTTGGACATCCCATAATATGTTAGAGGTTTTTTTGTTGTTGTTTTTTTTACTTTTTTTGGACAAACTATACTACTACATGTATCATAAGTGCATATTTGAGCCATTTCTACCATTTTCAGGCATTTTGAAATTTGACCATTTTCTGGCCATAATATGCTCTAATATGTATCAACAGACTATAATCGATCATTTTAAGCATTTTGAGGCACTTTAAAATTGTGCTGTTATAATAATCCCTTTCCTTTTTTTCATCTTTGTTTTTTCTCCAGAAAAGCTCATATGACCTTGCTTCGTATATTATTCCCACACCAAGACTGACAGAACTGTGACATGTCAGCATTCATTTACCATGTCTTTACTCTTTTCCAGACATCGATGAGTGCAGTTTGCAGACACACACCTGTTGGAATGACAGTGTGTGTGTGAACCTCCCAGGAGGCTACGACTGTGTGTGTACGTCTGGTCCGGGCTGCGGCGGTGACTGCCCACAGGAAGAGAAGATCAGACGCAACGGAGAGGATTGGAAACCCAGCTTCGACCGCTGTGCTATATGCTCCTGCAAGGTAGAGGATAAACACACATTCACAGCACTCTTTTGGGTATCAGGGTTTTCATCAAGCTCTTAATATACGTACAATCAAGGATCTTTCTTTTTTAATGGAGCTTTCTTTTTCTACAAAAGACCTAAGTACAAGCTTTTAACTGCCACCTTTCAAGTCCACAAAGTGGGTGGAGTATCACTTACCAATCTTCCAAAAAGGCAATTTTCAACAAAGGCAAAAATCAATACATGATTTACCAAATTCCTCAAATAAATGGTATCAATTTACTTCATTTTATCATCTTACCTGTATGGAATATTTATTTATTCGTTTATTTAACAGGGACAGTGCATGGCTCTCAGCCGTACCAGAATTAGCTACAAGCTAAATTTCATCTGTAGTCCCTGGAATACATACTGAATACATCTGATATTCCAGAAAACCTGTGAGCACCGGGGGGAACTCGCTGACTTTATGGCTTTTTATTGCCACTATAATAACACTAGTGTACATAAAGGCAGACACACAGCATGGGTGGTGACTGAAGATACAGAAACATTGCTAACAAAGAGAAGAAAGACCAAAACAAGAAAAGACTTAGAGACATGATGAGTTGGATGCATTAACAATGAAGAGAAGAAATATTCTGAAAAGGGAAATGGAGCAAAGATGAAACTGGTCTGGTAGGATATGAGCTCCCAGGAATCTTTTTTCTTTCTTCTGATTGCTTCTTTTGCTTTCATTCTGGCAAATGAATGCAGGTTTCTCCACCTCAAAGGCTACAGTGGGGTTATCACATCTAGTTTTTTCCCCATTGTTGGTTATGGTTGACACTGGACTTACTAAAATAAGAACTGAGATTTGGGAACACACAATGCAATAGGCTGGACACAGTCTGATGATCAGACAGCTTAATCAGATTATCTAACATCTAACAGATAAACCGAAATGTAACTCTTTACCTACACCTCTGAACTGTCTCATTGACTGCCTGTAGTTGATTCTGCTGACATTTGTATGGTTAGTTATCACACAAATACAAATTAAGATCTGACCATTCTTACCTCAGGAGATCAATTTAAGCATCATGTAGGGTCAACTGAAGGAAAAAGCACCTTATCTGTTTGTCATTAGCATGCGTGACATTCTGACAAATATTTGTGGCACCTTAACAAGTCATGACTGTGCTCAGAAGTCTGGGTGAGGCGGAGCAGTGTGGCTACAGGAAAGTGAGATATCGATCAGATTTGTCTTTGGGAAGGTGAGGCTCAGTGAGCGGGATTAACAGACACAGAGTGTTATTTGGTTCCAATGATGCCTCATCGGCTCATAAAATTCCAAATTTACTACCAGGATGTTTCACATGAACTACTCTGGTAAATATTGAGTGTAATATTCTATTACACTTGTGCATCATGAGTTCTGACATTTCAGTTCAAGTTTGTTATTACTTTCATTTTTCTGTCATAATATAATAGTAACAGTGAAACAGCCTACATTTGGTCATTATCGTCATGTTACCATTGAGTAATATAAACTTTGTTCCAGTGCATGTGACATATTCAGAGACCGATATGCACATATACTGTACACCCTCAGCTGCATCTTTCTGTATTGGCTCAGTTGTTTTTTGTGTGTTTTACAAGCATGTTATTGTGCATTTAAACTTATTTTGATCACTGTACGCAGTGCGATGTTTTAATCAATAGTTTTAACAGAAGGTAATCTGTAGGATTCCTTCTTGTGACAAAAAAGCAGAAGAATTAACTAAGCTACAAGTTAATAACACATTAAACACACGTAACGTCTATGTCACGTTAACTGCCAAAAGATATAGGCATTTACATACATTCACATAATTTCATGATTCAGATACAAGGCAAAAATAGGCCCAACACATAAAGATAGTGGAGAGGAGAAAAGACACAGGTGACGCTAACAAGATACCCACTGAATTTAAAGAAGCAGTGATCTGGGATCCAGGGATGAAGCTTTAAAACCACAGGCCTGCATGGTGACTGTGAGGCAACCAGAAAGGTATTATGGTTTGTGAAGGAGGAGAAATATACTGAAGGTAATCAGGGTCAGAAAGTATAGACTGAGGGTAAAACACAGATGAAACGGAGAGGAAGGTTGATTGGTTTGATATGATTGAAATTTTGTGGATGCCAGACGGGCCAAGTGGAAAAGACTAAGGTGCATAGGAGGAAGATGACAAAGCAGGAAAGAGTTTGTAGAAACTCCCCGGCACAGGACTTTAAAGGTGGAACATTAGGAGCAAAGATCTTCTATAACCAACTTATATTAAAGTTTTATTTGAAGGATAATGAAAGAAAAAAATTAAGTTAAATAAGAGAATTAGATTTTAGAGTTCCACAGGAGTGATTAAACAAGGACCAAAGTGTTCTAAAATTAAATTACCTTCAGAAAAAAGTACCCTGGAGAGAAATACCTCATCCGTGGACTGTGTTGAAAACAAGTATTAATTAAAAACGTCATGTGCAAGCTCATCATAAAGTTCTTGTCATCAAAGTTGAGATAAAAGCTGGGTAATGATGTTGTTCTGGCTAGCACAACAGTGCAGCATTAGCATTCACGCCTGGCCTTGTTTCTGGCATTAAAATGAACAGTTTGCCTTCACACGTCCTGCCGGCACGGTACAATTGGCAGTAATTTCCCAGCAAGTCAAGGGCCATAACTGTAAAGACCAAGGCCATCGGTATTGGTACCCTGGGACTCAGCGGTTACTGTAGCAGGACAATATGCATCGATAAAACATTGGCTCTGTATTGCCCTTTTAATGGTATGCGGAATGATTTTATGGCTCCCATACATTTTCTAACAGCCATTTTATGTAACATTTTTACATCTCCATTACAATGTCGTCCCCGGGCCAGACAGTGCTGGCTGTGGTGAGTAAAATGGACCATAAAGTTCTCTCTGGGTAGAGACGGAGAGCCAGGGACACGGCAGCACGGGAGGCTCTCAGGTCTGACACATTCCTCTAAATTTGACTTTGCATTCGAGCCCAGACAAACTTCTAACACACTCACACTTCATTCACAACTCGAATAAATTGCTCCGAGCAAATTAATATTATATAATGGATGTAATGTATATACAGCATGACAGTGATGGATAATATGGAGGCCTACATATTAAAATGCTCAAATTATAATCAGGGGATTTTTGTGTCTGAATTCTGGAGCAGTTATAACAGGTTGTTTTCAAAGTGATGCTTCCTGCCTGTTTCCTGCCTGTAGGGCAGGTAGCCATCATATTCATATCAAACTATACCATGACCTTTTTATGAGATTTTTAAAACATACTATGTATATATGTAATACTACAGCATATTATACTATGGCATTTTTAAAGGAATTTTGACATTGTACTGTACTATGACCTCTTTAATGAAATTTTAATGACATAATATATTGTATTTTTAGGAATATGTCGATTTTTGTCAAGATTCGTCAAATTTTAAAATGCCTGACACTGCTAAAAATGAACGTCCATATTATGGGATGTCGAAAAATTGGAAAAATTAAAAAAGTCAGACTATAGTATGTCGTTTTTTGTAAAAAAAAAATAAATAAAAGAAAAAGGTCAAATTTTAAAATGCCTTAAAGTGCTAAAAATGACTTGAATATTGTCTGTTGATACATATTAGAGCAAAGGTCGCTCGTAAATGAACGAAAAAAAACATATTATGGGATGTCGAAAAATTTTAAAAAATAAAAAAGTCATACAAGTATGTCGATTTTTGTCAAAAATGGTCATATTTTAAAATGCCTAAAAATGATTCTATTTTAATCTGTTGATACATATTAGAGCATAGTTTGTCCATAAATGACAGAAAAACACTATATTATGGGTTGCCCAAAAATTGGACAAAAAAAGGTAACGCTGTTTTTTTTTAAAAACTAAATTCTGACAACATACTATCCACATGACATTCGTCATGCAAAAGTATACTGGCGTTTTTTCATAATTTTTCATGCCCTTCTATGCTGTGGTGGTTTTTAATGATTTTTTCAATAACATTTTTCCACTACTGTCAGGCTGACGTCCTGCTTTTATGAGTTTCTGAAGTTTCTCTTAATAAACCTTGCATCGAGTTTGTCATGCTCATCTTATGCTCTTGTGCTTTGTTCCCACTTCAAATATCTCTTCAGTGTTTCACTAATATCCAGGGTTGTGTATCTGACATAATAAAAAGATGAGTTTTGCGTATGATGATCTTACAGAACACAATGCATTGCAACTACCAAAATGTATATAAAGAAGTTAAAATTAGCTCAACCTTAAATTAGAATCACCTTTATTGCCTAAGTACACATACAAGGAATTTGAGTCCATATTGTTTATTTTATTTACATGATAAAGTTGCTTACATAGAGAAAGACATTACAGTTAATAACAAGGACAACAACATATGGCAACAACAGGAAAAAACAGGTGTATTTATCAGTATTCTGTAAAGGTGACAATTATCAACAAGAACAAAATAAAAACTCTTAACATGACAAGTGTTTTGTAAGCAGTATACGATAGAAATGGTGCAAATAAATTAATTCTGGAATGATGATTTGTGCATATAGTGTATACATCACATACAGGTATGCTGGCCTTAAATTATCTGCTTAAATGACCCATTTTAGAAAATGTGTTAACTAGTAAGGCATCTGAGAAAGGTTTTATACATGCGCCTTGATCATTTTCAAAAGTCTTGGATTTGTCTGATATGCTATATTTATTTTATTTTTCTTCTAAGAGGGTTAGCCTCTTTCACCAGTCTAGCTAACCCAGACTGGTGAAAGCTTTTAGTTTCAGCAGCTGTTGAACGTGGACTGACCCGCCTATTCAATGATAAAGAAATGCTAGAAATGAACTCTATAGCTCAGGATATGATGAGACATGTGCATTGAAGTTGAACTGTTTTTCTGTAATATTTCTTGGAAATCAGCAGATTCAGTATGCCAGGGCCAGTATCATGATTTGAGTCTGTTCGCTGTTTGACGATATGTGACGTCTGTTGTGCAGGATGGGCAGACGTACTGCAGAAGGAGACCCTGTGACTGCGGAGACCCAGACGAAGACCTGTTCTGCTGTCCCGGCTGTGACAACAGGCCCAGCAGCCAGTGTCTGGACCAGAGTGGACGCGCACTCTACCGCAGTGGAGCATCCTGGCTGTACGGCTGCCAGCAGTGCCGCTGCATGGTCTGTACACAGATATACACACACATATGCACATTAACATGCAAGCTACGTGTGTGTTTGCCAACATAAATCAAAGCTGACCTTCATATTAAATTTCTGAGTGTGGTGAAACAGGTTTGTTATGCTATGAGAAACACAGAATCTCCTCATCAACACAAAGCTTCAAGCTGGGCTTTGTTTATTACTTGGCTCTGATCTGCTTCTCAGCTGTGTGTGCAAGTGTGTGTGGAAGGCTCAGATAATTATCACCTCTCTAATTAGAGATGTGGCAACAAATCAGTGTGTGAGCTGTAACTGTAGTTTCCAGATCAGCTGATTCACATACAGAAACCAACGCAAGCAGTAACTTTTTCTTGTCACCTTTCTTTCCTTTACCACGCTCAGGAGGGGGAGGTTGACTGCTGGCCTCTGGTTTGCCCCGTGTTGATGTGCGAGTACACAGCGGTGGCGGAGGGCGAGTGTTGCCCACGCTGCGTCACAGACCCCTGCCTGGCAGACAACCTGTCATACGACATCCGGCAGACGTGTCAGGACCCCGCAGGCGCCGTCCGCCTCAGTGGAGACGCATGGCATATGCCCAACTCACCATGCACCACCTGCAAGTGTAAGGTAAGACAAAAGCAACAACAATCACAATAAAGGTTTGTTTAACTGTGCAGCATATATGTTTCATTTAAAACTCAACCAAAAGTTAATGTTTCAACTTCTCAGAAATGAGTCACTTGGTCTGTTTTTAGCGTGCAATAATGCTTTTTACCTCATTTATGGTTGTCTATCCCTGCAGCTACAGTATTGTGCATGTCATTTTGGAATATAAAAATCTCATGCAATTACAGACGCTTGATTCAGTTCATGTACATTTTTAAACTCCTGCCTTCACAATGTTGCAGATAATGATAATCATTACAGACTTTTGGTACTGGAGGAAATTCTTGGAGGTGGAAACAGTGTCACAATGAGTTAATCTAATGTGTGGAGAATAAATAACATCTACATGTCTGTCTTCCAAGATGAATAGAAAAAAATCTTAAAATCTGATTTTCACAGATGATGCAAGGTGCATTCAATTTGAACAAAATATGCAGATCAGTGTGTCAGGAACACGTCAGCAAAACTCAGATCATCTCCACACATTTAGAGAGAAATATCTGTTGTCCCTTAGTTCGGCTCTTTTGATTTTTTTTTTATTTCAATCTGAATTTAAATTATCAATAAAGACGCACATGAAACTTATGGACTGGAACCGTAATCAACACCCCGTCAGGCTCGCTTGGATAGTGCTTTTATGAACCAAATCAGTAAACTTTGTATACTTTTGCAAAATTCTTGTAGCTTAACAAAACATACAAGTCCAAGCCACCCACAGCAGCTGGTGTGCTCGCTCAAGCTGTGGTCACAGCAAGTGGTTATAGCTGCTGCACTTGTATCAGTCAATCTGCTCAGCACCAGTGTGCTGCATCACTGTCGGTAAAGACATGGTTCGCCTCTGATCAGCAGGGGACTTAGCTTTCAGCCAAAGCTGAGCTCCCCCACGGTCAGGGGTCATTGGCCCCATTACCATGGATCTATCCTCCTCGCTTTAAAGGGCCAGTTTACCCCAAGATAACATTTACAAAAAACATTTTTTTCCCTTGCCTGCAGTGCTATTTATCAATCTCGATTGTGAGTTGTCAAATGCTGGAGACATCTGCTATACAGCTAGGACTGAAACTAGACACATTTGACACTCAGCAGCAATGTGTCAGACTCAATTTAAACTGTAAGAATTAAACTAGAAGGTAAATAGTTTCTACATGGAACTGCTCACAACACGGTCTGTGGATTACCTTAACCCTTGTTGAACAGCATAGGAAACGCCCGATCTTTTTTCAACTTGAAATGATGACTAAAAATCAAAAAAATCATTCATTCAGTCATTTTTGACCTATGCAGTAATGAAAACAAATTTTAAAAAAGCCCTACTTTAGTAAAACAGTAAACCAATATGACAGGCATGTTGTAAAAAAAACAACAAGTGGATTCCACTGATAAATCCAGTTTTTCTGTGCTGTAAAGAGGTTAAATGTTGATATTCAGAGTTTGTGATGAATGACCGGATGTTTCTTCATGCAAAATAGATTTGGAATTTTAAAATTCAATCAAGCTGCTTACGGTAATTTAAGGGGTTTATTGAATGTGGGTCATTTTTGATCCTTAGGACAAGTGGTGTATACAGAAATTTAAGACAACACAAGGATTAGGTAACCAGGTCATAAATGCTGGAAAGACACATTGAAGTTCCGCCAAATAAACTTAAACCTTTTTGTTGGTATCAGGCCATGTACTGTAGATTTGAGGGGTTACTTAGCCTTTTTCACAGGGACTATGTCTTAGTACAAAGCAGCTCCAATGAAAAGCGTCTCACCGTAACACTGAGGTCTGTTGATTTTACATACAAATGGGATATCATCTGAGGAGAGACATATTTTTTGCTGTTCACTTTCTCAAATTTGTCACTGCTTTGGAGCCACGCATCCTTAATTCTCTTCACCTCCAGTATAATAGAGAGACAGCATAAATCTCACAGGGGTTTTTGAAAATTCTAGCAGATATTCCTGAAAATGAATAACTAGATAACACTAGTGTTAGAGGGGAAAGTACAGTTTGTTCTTCTATAATTTTTGATATTGGAGACATGATTTCAAGTTTCCTCTGTATTTCGTCTTAATATTTTGACTGATTATGGCGAGCTAGGCCCTGAATCATATTATTACATGCTGTATGTGACAATAAAGGCTAATACATACTCCGCAAGAACAAAAACATTTGTTCTCTCTCCTAGGGCTGCAAGAACAGAATGATGTCGTTCTGTTGTTGCAGTCCTGGGAGAGAACAAATTTCTCTGTTCTGGACACATCATCTGGCCAGAACTTTGTTCTTTTGTGGTGTCCGAGAACCATTGTTTGATTGGTCAGGAATTTGAATTTGAATGAGATGGTTGCTGTCGTGGGAGGGCCCTATGACTTCTCGTGAAGTATGAAATGTCATGGCCAGAGATAACTTTTTTTCTTGTTCTTGCCAATTTGAGAACAAGAACAAATTTCTCTGTTCTTGTGTAGTATGTAAATGGTGTTACAATACACTACGGTGTATTTAATACTCTCTCTTTTTATTCCCGTCTTTTCACTCAGAATGGGAATGTCTGCTGCTCGGTGGATCTGGACTGCCTTCAGAACAACTAAAGCTCTCCTCCTGTCCTCCTCTCACTGCGGGACTGCCACGCCCCCTCTTCTATCTGACGACTCTCCCCTTGGATTCATAAAACAGACTCACGCACGCACATGTGCATGCCAGTGCGTGCATAGAAAATACAAACATGCACTGGACAGACTGAGGTGTTGGGGCTGTGCTTTTATGCCGTTACTCGACAAACCGTGAGAGTGTGAGTAAGTCAGTGTGTATGTGTGTGGCTCAGGCGGAGACTGAGGCCATAGTTGCTATCACCACAATCACTGTGTTGTGTATGTGTCTTTGTGTCATTTCCATTTCACTAAATCTCTTGAGGAAACCTGTTAAGCATTACGCCTCGATCCCAAAACAGAAACAAGCAGCTGAGGTAGTTGGTCCAAAACATTTATTTTGGGGTAACTAAAATCAGAAGCAGAATAAAAGTAATGCACCCTCATTTTATATGATGTTCTGTGATGCAGGAGATAGTTTAATGTATAGAATAATGTAAAGTCTGCTGGTGTAGGTACCTCACCTGAACCTTTGAGTAATTGAGTAAGTAATGTGTCAACGATCCGATGTTTTATCTTTTTTAATCCTTATTAATGTTTCTTTAAACAGCTGTGTCCTACCTTGTAAATTAGTAAAACCCTGTTTGGTTGTACTAATTTTTGTATTTGCTGAAGTTCAAGTGCAAAAGAGGAATTTTTAACTTATGATTACTGTTTTAATGCATTGACATTTTTATGGTTCTGTGACATCAAAAACATCTTACAGTTTTATGCTTTAACATGCAAACAAATCAGGGGTGCATAATTGATCATTAGAACTGTTCCATTGTAAAGGATTCTCCAAATGTGACGATCAAATTCCTGACTTCAATCCAGTCTTCAGTATTGTGCACAATTCAGTTGTCTAATTAACAACTTAACTGTAAAATTAGATCTAATAATACCAGTTTTCACTAGTTGTTGAGCTGTTTAAGGACAACATCTTGGTTCTGACGAGCCCATGGCCAAACAAAGCCTATGACACTTTAGCAAATGTGTGGACCGTAGAAATGTCAATCCCTCATGTTTTACTGGAGCTTAGTTTTTTGAGAATTAGCACCTGAATGCACCATCAGTTTTGGTCTCTGTGAGGCCAGATCATTTTGTTTGGGAAAGGAGGTGTAGTCACAATGTGTTCTGAATGAAAAGCTAGTTGGAACAGTGTCTCAACTTTGGAGATGGAGTGTGTGGGGAAGAGAAAGCATCTGTGGTTTCTTCTCTGTCCAGCTTGGTTGTCTGAAAGTGTGCTGCCATTTTCCCCTTTGTAAGATCTATTGTGTCTTGCCTCCTCTATGAAGGTAGACCATTTCCAACTAAGGGTGGCAGGAGTTTATTTCAAGCATACCCCAGTCTTCAGGGCCATTAAAAGACCTGACGAGCCACATCCTTTAGAGGATCCAGGCTTTGAATTAGGACATACCTGTTCTGTCTGTCCTGTTGAGCCATTAGTGCTTCAGTCCCTGAGCCTCAATGTCTTCTCTCTGATGTGGTGGACTGCCAGATAGTTTGTTATTACTAGTTATGATATCAAAAGCGTGTACCAGCGGCTTGATGGTGCACAACAGACTCCTGCAGGCTAGAAAAACACCATCCGTAGCTGTTGATGGACTGAGCAGAGCTTGTGGTGGGTGGGACTTCTCTGGTGTCTCCAAGGGCTCCTCAGCTCTGAACTAAATGGTGCCAACAAAGAACGGCAGAGGAAGACATAAAACAAGACTGAGACGGTGGGGCTAATTAAAGCCATGTCACGCAGGCCTGGATTTGAGTATGCCAGGAGGTCACCAAGTGTCGAATCTGTTTACAGACGGCCAGGCTTAATAAGGCAGGAGAGTCTGGTGCTTTTCCTGCTACAGTTCACGCGTTCACAGCTCTGACACCGCTGCGGTCCCCTGCCCTGTCCTCTCCTCCACACCTCTCTCCATTATCCTCAAGCTTGTCTCGAGAGCGCTAACGTTTCCCTCAAGTGTCGTTGTTATCACCCTGTTTGTCTATCACTGTCTGTTTTCTCCCCCACAGAGAACCGGGGGGAGTTTCTAACACTGTTTCAAAAGTTTGTGAAATGAGCACAGACTTTGAAATGCAAACTACATTAAAAAAAATAAGTACAGCTTTCAGTCAGTTGTTCATTTAACTTTTGATACACAGCACTTTACAAAAAACACTTAGCAGTTTATTTTAGCTGGGTAAAATCACTTTCCTAGAAGGATAACTGTTTCTTTCAAAGCTGGGACTCATGGTCAAGGTCTTCTCTCCGGTATTCTCTTCCGCTCTGGTTTCCCTGCACTTCGGGGCTCATTTTCCTATTCCAGGAGAATCCATTTGCTGCCTCAGAATGAAAAAAAAAGATTGAGATGATACTTGACAGTGAAATGAAGCCTTCGTTTGGTTTCATCAAAGCTCCTCTTTGAGTGAGTCAGCTGGAGCTCTAAACGATGCTGCTACTCTGTATCAAAGTCGGTGTTGATAGTAGACTCTGACTGCAGTTATCCTGTTTCAGGACACATTTCTGAGATCTGAGACAAAAACTCTTGAAAGGACATAGAATCCATGATCTCTCCATGTAGTTTGTGTGGTTCTTGACGTTCTCTTGAGTCATTCCACTCGCTACATTTCTCCTAAAAGTGTAAAAACTAGATGTGCTTGTAGAGCACCTTTGAGACGAGACCGAAGATGAACAGTATCAACTGAAGTAGAGTTACTTTTCATATGTTATCGTGCAAAATCACAATGATTCCCTTCAATAGAGGATTTCTCCAGATGGAATAATCTTGCCAATATTAAACCTTATCTGGGATCAGTTGTGTCCTGCTGGCTCAAATCTCGCCATGCAGTTTGTGTGGTTCCAAAACTGGTCTTGACTGAGATAACAGTTAAAAGATAAACCGTATCAACTGAATGCAGGAAGTGATTGACGCAGTGGACAGTGATGTAGAGTTACTCTTTGCATGTTGTCGATCCATATCCCGATCATTCCCTCAGGAGTCTCTCAAAATGGAATTATCTTGTCATTAGTGCACCTCTGAGATCACTTGTGTGTTTGTTTTTTGCACTAGCTAGAAAACATGGCTGCAACCGGCATCAGAGGTTACCTTGGTGGAGACATTTACTTTCAACTCCAAAGACCATTACCCTCCTGCTGACCTTCCGCTATTTAATGTCGAACTACTTCTTGTTTCTGGTCGTGTTTCCAAGATATTTTTCTACCCTTTCATGCACAGAGCGCGTTGTTTGCACTCTAAAACACGTGGTCATTTCACAAACTTTTGGGAAAAGGTGAAGCTGGTTGTTTAACCTCTGGAGGGAACAGCGGCGTGCAGCGAGGTGTGCCGCCGCTCCGTCCTCTGTCACGGCGTCCTTGTGTCGTTTTTGTCTGCCACCACATCTGTTTGTGTCTCACTCAAGCATTTTTTTGTGTACTCTCCTCCATTATCGCAATGTCTCTTGTAAATCTGAAATCTTCAACTGTGCACAAAGTACACACACAAAAGAAAAATAAGTGATGTAAATGGTATCTGTGCCCATCAAAGTTTAACACAGCAATCGAAAGCAGACATTTGTACAAACGATCACTGAAAACAAGGTTTTCAGATTGCTCTGGTGATTGATTTGATATGAAATATAATGACGACTGTAAAACACTATTTGCAAGTCTGTGTGTAAATGTTTTTACATACTGACGATATGATACAATTATACAGTTTTTTAATTATCATTGTGTTCATGAATAATGTGTTTATTTCAGTGGACTACTTTTCTTTTTGTGGGATAGATTCTGTTTTGCTGTAAATACTGTGTAAAGTGAAGGGTTCTGTAAAGAGAGTAAGATTATGTGAATAATTCTCACTACCACAGCTTCTTAGGATCTGAGCGTTGCAAGTTGAGTATGACAGAGAAGCAACATTTCTATTGTTTTTACTATTTCTTTATTTTTCTATTCTTGCCTTAACCCTTTTAGTATCAGTCATAGTTAAATGTCTTTTCAATGTTTTAAGACAACATTATGGATTTGACTAGCCTGTGTATGTACAGATTTCTCATTAGTGTCCCCCACTAAAAGCAGAGACTCATCAGAAGTGGATTTTTGAAATTCAGAAAGATATCCCAGGCGAGGAGCAAGGACTGACTTCACTACACACATTTTTTTCTCCACACATCTGTATGAACTGAACTGAAAAGTATCTTCACGAGAACCAGACAAAATATGTACACATGTAAAAACAACAAAAAAAATGTTAAAAATGACAATGTTCTTGATTCAGTTCCTACTAAAATGCAAGCCATTGTGTTTCTCCTTTAATGTCTGACTTTTTAAAAGAAGCAGTTTTGGACCTTCTAGATCCTGATGTGCTTGTTCATGTTTTTGATAGAGGACTGTGACGGAGGAATCCTCCAGGTCTGTTCATTGTTTTTTCTCCAAATCAGAGTGGCCAGCCTAATTGTACTCAAAGGGTTAAGTGTCATTTGACTTGAAGACTGTGTCGTGATAAGAGTTTGCTGTAAAATATTCTTCAGTTAATAAATATTTTAGTTGTTTACTTTATTTGCTGAGAGTCTTTGGCTTCAAAGTGTGACGATGATTGGCAGCTGAGCTCACAGGTTGGCTGGTAGACGAGCCGTGCCTCCAGAGGAAACGCAAAAATAGGACAGATATATGGTACAATCATGAGAGTCTCCTAAATGGCTCACCATCACGCCGTTCACCGGCAGCTTAAGCGAAAGCAATGTTTTCGAGCCTTGGAAAATGAAAGTCAATCCCAGCATCGGGCAGCAGTCCTGAAAAAGTCTTTCATGTTTCTACTTTTATCAATACTGCTGTTTTCCATTTCCCTCAGGAAATGTATGAAAGGCTGCGTTGCAGTAAAGATAAGTACATTCTTTTGATGCTTTAAAGGAGCGCTGCTGTGCTGCTAACAGGAGCAGGTACAGCAACACTTTTGAAGCTACATTGTGGGGAAAAAGTGTGATAGCTGCACAACATGAAACCGTATGTTTTGTATTTTCCTGCAGCACAACAATCAATAAAAATACACACAGAGCACCGGGAATGATAGGTTCATGGTTTTCCCAAAATTGTAGGAAATTACTCGGAAATATAAATATGTGATTTCCTGACAGCCAGAGGGGCAGATTTTTTTTTATTTTTCCACCAATATTTGATTTTCAATGGCTGATGCTGATAGGAGCAGGGAGGCCGATACATAATGTTTCTTGTATTGTATTAAAATCAGCAAGTAAATAAAAATAATAACAAATTAAGACATAAAATTGCTGAACTTAAAACGTAATTTAACACTAATATTGTCGCTGTTTGCTGTCTGCATTGGATTTTTTTTCATTTGAATTTAAAAAATATATGTAACTAAATAAATGTCCATATGTAATGTAATCCAAAAAAATAACCATGTAAAAAAGAATTTAAAGTCTTAGTATACTTCAAAACAGCATTTATCACCAGATAGCAGCATCTCGTTTGTAAATATTTGTAAACTCACATAAATATATAATATATAATAATTGGTTCACTAAAATACAACAATAAATAATCTGCTATGTGAGCACAGGCATTGACTGCTGGTGATTATCTGAAAATGGCATTTGGCCAACCAGTTAATTGACCTATGAATAATGTTTTCATCAGTTAGTAAACTCATTAACCTTTTCAAAGTAAGAATATATATATGGACCCTTTGAGACCTGGCATTAACATGTGTCTTAAAGTGGACAGCTCTAAGTACGGGATGAGATCCAAATGCTGGACTGAAGTTTCCCAGGAACTGCAGTTGGACAATATCTTTATATTTTGGTTCATAAAATGTACCCAAATTAACAACGTAGGGTATTACTACAGACATTCCTGTAATCGTACATCATAATATCTGCTGTACTAGTCATGTTCATTAAAATAAAGCAGAGAAGTGGAATCTGATTACAAGTGGTCACTTTAAGATGCATTTAGAGAAACATTCTAATGATGCTGTGACTAGCATCTATGTTACTTCTGAGAGGATTAAAACCCCTCACAAAAATGCTGAATTTTTAACAGTTAGATGCATTGGTTTAGCCACAACAGCCATACTCAGCAGTAGCTTACGATGTCTAATGTTAGTTTGTGTTAGCCAACATTATGTACAGAATATTGCTGTGTAAGTGACATTACTGAGTCCGTTCACTGACTTAATGGTTCTTCTCTACTTGTGCAACTGTTAGAAGTGATGCAAACTGAACCACTGGACCATTAAATCCAAAACAAATATGGATTCCTTTACTATAGATGGACGTGCATACTGTACAGCAAGCTATCAATTATACAACCCCCATCATCAGTAAAGCCTTATAACTAATCAGATAATAACACACATGATAAATGAACAAGACCAAGACTACACCCAGGGCATCAATCAATCAATCCATCCAATAGACATTTTACTCAAAAACACAGATGTCAACCTCGAGGTATCACCAGTTAGTGGGAACCTATGGGGACCATGGATATTTGTAATGAATTTCAAGCCAATCCAGCCAATAATTATCAAAACACTAAAAAACAAAACTATCGATTTACTGCTGGCGTTGGAGGAAAAGTCAAAGAACTCCTCTGTGAACTACATAATTCTGTGACAGCCCATCTAATATTTGTAAAGACATGTCAGTCTGGATGAAAGCAAAGAGACAGAAAAACATTACCATCCACGCCGCAAGCATAACTGAGAACGCTATTGATGCTGCAGTGGGTGCAACATGCATAAATACATGACTCAGTCTGCCCCGGGTTTAACTTCTACCCCAGGGCCCTGAGTGGAGATATGGCTGAGCCTCTTGCACCGCCTCGCAGTCACACTAATTAAGTGATGTTTGGTAATACTTTATTTGAAGGGGTATGCATAACCATGACACGACATCTGTCATTAAGATAAAGGAGGCGTTATGCATGCTTATGAGTGTCGTCATTAAGTGTCATTTGGTCAGTTATGTCACCTTTAATGCAAAGTTGACATTGTTTGAGATGACTGAAACTATAACAGCAAAGAAAAAAAGTGTAAAACTCCAAATAATGTACAAGTACACTTAAGTTGTTGACTATTTATAAATCAGTGTCATAATCTGTTTGAACGTACATGATCAAAAATGTTTTTGGTAATCGTCTTCGTTTTTCCCCAAGAAAGTAAAAAATTAACATATACGTGGTGTACGAATATGTCGGGGTCCTCTTTTTGAGAAAGTAATCCTGTGTTCTAGTCAGAGACATCACAAACAATGTCAACTTTGCATTAAAAGTAAAAAGTTATTTGACCGAATGACACTTAATGACAACATTCATAAGCATGCATAAAGACTCCTTCATTTTGACGACTGATGTCATGTCAGTCCTATGCATACCCCTTCAAATAAATCTTGTTACCCAATCGTTTTCCTAAACATGTGTTTTAGTAGGCATAACCTAAAAATACAGGTCATGAAAAAACTTGCTCTCCAGTATCAAAATCCTGTTGACCGCACATCCTGACCTCTCAGTGATATTACAAGAGAACATAATCCAGGCTGCAATGTCTTCTACGAAATAATATTTCCATGACTACACCATAATGTCAAAGTAGAAATATTTAGCCTTACATTATCTGATGTCATATCTGGAGACTACTAAAATGTAAAATAAAGACCTGTGGGTTTTAATTATGCTCTATAATATGCTAAGCAGTTATAATCGCATCTAAAGGTGGAAGACTCTGATATATAATACTGCTCTCTGAGATACACAGCTGTTTCTTTGAGATGAATCCAGCACAAACACACTAGAGAATACACACTTTTAATATCATACAGTACCTATTATGTCATCAGTCCCAGTGCGTTTCACTGAACATCTGCTCACCACAGATCAGTTTGAACGTCTTTATCTTAGATGGTGAATTGAGATGCCTCTGGGGTGGGCAGTCTCCAGTGAGCAGCACTGAGGAGGGTTCAGTCAATTAACCTCCTGTCAGTCAGCTGTAAAGCAAGGGCTCGCCACTTCTCTCCGCTCTGTCTGTCCCGGTCACGGTGAGCGCTGGCCCCCATGCTCTCTGTCCGTCCCAGCCCCTGCTCTTCACGGACGGGAGCGGCACCACCCAAAGGTGCTTACCATTCATGGGCTGGAGCCTTTGAGGTCGCCACAGAGGTGATGAAGCGACTCCCTCAGCAACAACTCTCATCTACTGTATAGATGCAGAGGAGGAGAAAAGAAGGGCGACAGGAGAGGCGGGACACATACGCATGAATGACCCGACTCAACAGCACAAAAGAGCTTTTTCAATCAGCTCTAATTAACTTTAAGCAGTGTCTTACTCTTCCTGATAGATTTGTTGGGGTAGAACAACAGCTGAGAGATAGCTGTTTGGCATCAGCTCAGCGAAACAGACAGCAGTCCACCCTCCACCATCACCTCTTCCTCTTTTCACCAGCAGTCAAATCGATCAATCTCTCCTCTTTTTATCGACATTTCATAAAACCCTGCGGTAACTGATTTGAAATTCAAGAGGCAACAAATACAAGCGCTCCACCTCAGGCTGAGAATTAATACATAAACTATATGCATATTGCTCATGTTAATACAACAAGGATTAAGCTGCTTAAATGTTTTATCGACATCCTGACCAATCAATGGCTGTATAATTAAAGAGTGCAGCTGAGCCAGTGACAAGGCGAGCTGCACCGCCACTATTGACCTTTGGTCAGATGGAGCAGCTAACTGTTTATTTAACCCAGATGCATGCTGCGTGTGTGTGTGTGTGTGTGTGTGTGTGTGTTTATTTAATGTATTTCTCTGACCCTGTGACCCTGCATGCTTGTCGATTTTTTTGCTGATGTTAAGGTTGATCTGATTAAAATTCAGGTTTTATTTTTGGATGTTAAACTTACTTAAAGCGTGAAGAGTGAAAGAAATCAATAATTACGATTACAAATACGACTTACATTATGTTCAAGCAACTGTAAAATTAGGAAGCCCAGCAAGAGAGCGTAGCAGAAATGGGAATATTGTTTTCTGCTAATGGCAAAAAGGGTAGTTAGCATAGCTAAAGGCGTTTAATGTATTGATGTTCAGAGTCTGCTGTAGGAGCAGCCTGCGCCAGCTCATGAATAAATTGCCTACTTGGACCTTTTATCTCACCACTGATAAAACTTTCCCCTCCTCTTTGTAAAGTGCAGATTCAGATCTAAAGAGGTAGTCTGAATATACCAACAGATGTGAAAATGAATGATTTTTTTTTAATAAGAGTGGGCAGTTCACCATCCCCAAGTATGAATTTTTCATAGAGCTTCTGAAAGGACGAATAAGGTAGAAAAAGATGAGACGAAGCCGTGAGAGATCTAATAAAGATACACAGAGAACTGTGGAGCAGCATGTACATTAGACTGTGGAGCATGTTTGCTATCTTAGTTTTATAAATAGGTGGATAAATGTGTCATTTCCAGATGCTTCCTCCTCGATTGGGAGTAATTATCACTGAGCTGTATATGGTACTTTTTAAAAACCCACAGAGTGCTTTAAAAGGCCATTATTGTTTACAAACTGCTGCTTTTTTTACACATCCAGCAGACACGGAGTTATCTGAGGTTGTGTTTGTGTCCACTTAACACATCTGAATCCCTCATTCTTCTGTTTGGTCTCTTTTTGTCTCCCAACTTCAGATTAAAATATCGTCTCTGGTAGAGGCCAGACAATTTATTCATCGGTATCAACCGTTTTTACAGAATAAAATAAAATATAAATAAAATAAAATGCAAAAAATGAATTATGTCAAATAGCTTTTTTATTTCCCATGTTCTTTATTTAAATGGTCAGTAACTAAATGATAACTTAAGATATGCTGATGTATATTTTTATATTTTTATTTAATTGGACAAGAATTGACTGATATCAGTTGACTCATAAATACAGTACTGAAGTTTATTTAGTCATCATTTTATTTGTATTCATTCTTTATTTTCTAAGAGTTCATTTGAAGATTTGTTTATTGTATGTATAAAGTTAAATATTTTCAAATATTCTTAAATAATATAGAAAAATAATCTACTTTCATTCCAGCTCAAAAATTCACTATATCAGTCACCGTATGGGTAATCTGTGAAGTTTGCCCCATCTAAAATTAGTATCACAATTAGCCTCAAAAATCCAACAAGATCTCCAACCTAAATGACAGATGTACTGTTCTCTTTATGTGTTCTACTTCCAAAGTGTTAACATAAATAAACAGCCAGCCAAACTCCTTTTCAAGAGCCAAAAAGTGAGCGTCCTTGCTCCTTTAATGACTTCTTAACAGCAGGTCAAGTCAGGATGACATATTGAACCGGAGTAAAACTAGAAAGGAAAATACAAAAATGTGCTTAATAGACTGCTATGACAGAAATATGTAAATATTGTAAATAATGTAATATCTGCGATTAGCTATGATAAATAAGGTGTACAACAGTCAAGTATAAACACTGTAAGTAACAAAGACAACATATCAGGCAAGTAGCAAAGTATGAATTATGACAGCAAAGTAATCTTATAGGCTCACACACAAAGTTATTATACATGAACAAACCTACAAAAATGTCTGTCAAAAGTCATCAATATTAATCGTCAAACATGAAATGAAGATCCACAACTTACAGCCATTGCTTTCTGAAGGATTCACATGGAAGATTGCGCTAGATTAATTAAGAGAAACCTTACAACTGCAGTCATGCTCTATTCTCTGTTTTCATGCCTTCACTACTTCCTACTTCCTGTTTCTTTCCCACCTTCAAAGTAAAAGCTCAACCAACTTTTTTAAGGAAATAACAATACAAATACATTTTTTAACAATTAACTTAAACTCTTCACATATTAAAGACACACAGGGCAGAACAACAGAATAGGCAGCTTGTCAATACCAACCTTAATGACACATTTTGTGTTGAGTTTGTGAAAATGACCCATGATAGTTTTGCAGCTCAAGGTACTAAAAATAGCACACACGTCATTATACTTATACGTATGAGTGTGAGTTGTATATGCAGTTGTAAAAATCCTGCATTTCTGTGAATATAGACTACAAAACCTCTGACCTAGGTTTAAGGCAAAAAACTAACTGGTGAGGCGTTATAAAAGAGAGTTTAAACAGTAAATGTACGTAAATGCCGGAAGTAAAGTAGTAACAAGGGTGACGTGAGCAACGGAAGTTACTTTAAAAAAACTTAAGTGATGTAAAATGTAATTTACTTTTATTTTGACATGGGACACAAACCGTTATCCTAGTTTGCTGTCCCTTCCTCGATCATTACAACTACGTCCGCAAGATGTCTGTTGACAACAGTGTAAAATCTTAATTGTGAGTCATATTTTGCTGCATGTACAAACCTGATAACCTTACACCTTATATTGTCATTTTTGAGTCTCCAAAAATCCTGTCTCAGTTGAGATCTAGTATCTGATTTATAAGCTGTTTGATTTTCTACTGGTTGCCAACTTTGTCTGTCTGCAGTTTCCCACACCATTGCCATCACTAAATAAATCCACACCTTCATGTAAAAAAAACCACACACCTGTTTTCCTAATGTGGGAAATCAATAAAGTCGACAGAACCCGACAGTTCATTGCAAAGTGACAGAGTTAAATTCCTTGTGCATCAGATTACTCATACCTTATCTCAACACTATGAGACTTTCCAGGGAGGCTTTTGTCTTTAACATAGTGAATCTATAGGCAGCAGGACAGCCTTCTGGGTAATTAAGGGAAGATTAAAGGCAGAATTAGTCATCATGGTGGTTTCGGAATGCCGTGTCCGGTTAGAAACGACTGGAGAGCCGAGTAAAAACCAATTAAACCATCAACCGTCAGCTTCTACCACGACCTTCACACACCCGCTCTGACCAGCGCTATTAATTTTCTGTCACAACTTGTTAAGCGATAACATTTATCAATTAGGCAAACAGATTTAAATTGGAGAGGGCATGCAGCCCAGAGGCACAACCATCCACAAGTGCCAGGCCCATTTAGAAAAAAATACTAGGCATAAATGAATTCTTGAAAAGACCTTGTATATCAGGAGGTGTCAACAGATGCGCTGGTCTCTAATGTGCTTGTTTATCACTGTGTATAGAGACTGCGGATAATCAGTCGAGCAGGCAGCTGGCCTTTATTAAAAAAACATGCATTCACAATCAGCTGTTCAACAGCTCGAGGCTCTGTTATCCCCTCAGAGCTCGGTTATGAGAAAAGCCAGGTCCTAACAGAAAAAAATGGCCATTTTCTGTTTTTATTTTCCACTTCATCACTTGAAGAAACAGAAAGTTCCATTTGAAAACACCACATCTAATTTATTTCATCATTAATACAGACAGTAAAGCAGGAGTCTTTTCCCAGTTGCCGAGTTAAAGTTCATATTTTAGAAGAAAGCTAAAGTTAAAATATTCAGTATTATGTAAATGCAGACCTAAATGAATGCTGTTTCTCAGTTAAGCTTATGTTACACCACCATGACACACAGTTCCTTGAAATAACTAAAAAAAACAGATTGCATAACGCAGAAAAATTACATCTAATTATACATTCCCCCAACTCCCCGTGTCCCACTATTTCTGTGTTTTTGTGATTCATTTTACATCGACCACGCTGTGAAATCCTTAATCTGGGCTGAGGAGAGAAACTGGGCCAGATGTGGATGATCAATAGACTTTCTATGATATCCTGACAGATTCTTATTAGACGTGACGCGCTGCAGCCTCCAGCCCTACTGCCGTCATATTCATCTGCAATCGCTTTGACTGACTTTGAATATTTGAATGTGAACAAAGCAAACCGTGACAGCATTCAGCCTGAATCACCTGACTGCCAAAGTTTTCATTTCCTGAAGAGACTAATGTTTCTTCTGTGTGTCAGCATTAGAAAGGGGAGATGGAGAGTCATTTCTACTAAATGCAAAGAGGCTTCCAACCTATGGGGGGAAAGTCACAGACGTTTGGGGCTAGAAAACATTACAGACAATACCATGTTCTGATTACTCAGGACTTTGCCTTTAATAAAGTTTGAACACTGGCTTTTCCCCGCCCTTAGCATTTTTTTCTGCATGGAATTCCAAAAACAGAAATGAAGCACTGAGAGCATGCCAAATAAAGAGGTGGCATCTTAACCCGAACCCTGAAGCCATGTTAGCGAATTCAGCCAAGAAGTAAAGGTAGATGTTCGCTAATTAGCGGCCTGAAAAAAGCTATTATGAGAAGGACACATGCAATATGAATGCAGTATTATACATTAATATACATCCATGGGCTGCAATGGTGCATTGATTGTCCGTAAAGCATTCATAACCTCTGTTCAGCAGCTTCATTAGACCTGGCCGTTTAGGCAATCGCACTGAATCTTTTATGAATTGCGCTGGTCTTTTCAGAGCTGTTTATGAGTGACTTCTCCTGCCTTCATGCCGCAGTGACAGAGAAAAGAACAGCTGCTAACTGGGATTACTCTGAGCAAAAGGGTCTAAAAAGTCTTGGGCTATTCATAAAATAGATACATAATAATAACAAAGACAGTTTGGTATATGAACCAATGTTAGCTAATGCTGTTGTGACCAAAGGGGAGCCTGAAAGGCTGCCCTGGTTAGCTACCAGATTGTATTTCATTTAAATGTATGGCATCTGTGTGTGAGTGAGACCTCCAACCTAAACGACAGAAGAGATGGTAACAACCAAAATCATTATCAAGAAAACCATGGAAAATGTCAAGATATCAGCTCTTAGATTAAACTCTTATGCCCTATTTTTGGTGTTATCATTATATTTGTCCAAACAAATGTACCTTTAGTTGTACCAGGCATTAAAATGAACAAGATATTAGAGAAAATAAGGGTGGTCTAATGATTTTTTCCATGACTGTACATATATATGCTTTCGGTGAATTTATACTTCCAGCAAATTAATTTTGTCTACTTCTAAATATCATCCTTAGTTTCTTTTGTTCAGACAAGGGAAAGTAGGAGATGTTTTTTACCTGACATGTTTCGACTGACAACTTCAGTCTTCTTCAGAGTTGTCAGCTGATCGCTGTGACGTATCTTTTTTGGAGTTCCTCATGGGGTGTGGTCAACCTGACAACTGGCAAGTCTGTCAGGTTGACCACACCCCCCGCCGCCCGCTGGTCCTCAAATCAGCAATATCGGACCACTGCAAGGGACAGAATCACATCATGGACTGGGACAACACAAAGATCATCACATCAGAAAGCAATAAACACAAAAGATTCATCAAGGAGGCAATAGAGATCAGAAGACAGGAGAATACATTAATAAACCGGGATGAAGGAACATACATGCTCTCACACCCCTGGGATGCTCTACTGCAAGGACCAGCGGGCGGCGGGGGGCGTGGTCAACCTGACAGACCTGCCAGTTGTCAGGTTGACCACGCCCCATGAGGAACTCCAAAACAGATACGGCACAGCGATAAGCTGACACCTCTGAAGAAGACTGAAGTTGTCAGTCGAAACATGTCAGGTAAAAAAACATCTCCTACTTTCCCTTGTCTGAACAAAAGAAACTAAGGATAATATTCGGTGAATTTATGCTTAAAAAAACCACTGATCTAGGTTTAGGGCAAAAAATGTCCTGCTTAGGCATTATAAAAGACAGTTTAAACAGTAAATAAATGTACATAAATGCCGGAAGTCAGGTTGACATGACAACCATAAGTTACGGAAGAAAATGTGATTCTGACTGTCTCATTCTAACAGAGATTCTACCAGACTAACTGGATTTCGCCTCGGGGATAAATAAAGTAACTTTGATTAGATTTTTTGTTACATAAAAAAACTAGGGCCGGGACTCTATTAAAAATTTTTTATCTGATTAATTAGAGGCTTTGTAATTAATTAATCGAAATTAATCACATTTTAATCGCATATAAATATTTGACCTGAGAACAGTGAGAAGACCCCCATGGGGCCAACCAAAGTGGTCTCATCAGCTTCTTCCTTCATGTTCACTGTGGTTTGTTGTTGACTGAACTCATGAACACTAGTTGGTGCTCCAGTATAATCGGTCCGCCTGAAACTCATCCAGTGAGAAATGTTCCGTGGTGCAAAAATAAGTGCGATTAAAATGCGCCAATTTTTTTAACGCATTCATTTTTGTGTAATTAATTGATCTCAATTAACATGTTAAAGTCCTGGCCCTAAAAAAACACAACTTACATACCTTACACACCCTAAGTGTGGCATCCTACATTTAAACTCTGCATTGCAGTCAATCACTACTACAACGTCAGCAAAACGGTGGAGGAGGACAGTCTAAAACGTAAATATGAGTCATATTTTGCTGCCTGTAAAAACGCCCTATATTGTAATATTTGGGGAGACCAGCCTGGACCAGAAGTTGACTTTGAAAATGTGTAAACATGTAAAGTTTTCCCGTTAGCGAGGTGAGAACCAGCACTATTTTGTCAATGTTCAGTTGAAATGTTCCCTCATTTCTGACACCACACAAACGAGATAAAGGCAGACAGACAGACTGACATTACATGCCAAAAATATTTGTACAAAAGGCCAAAAGGCACAGAAAAACATGTCAACATGCTATGCACATGTCCATGAGGACAATGCATTATTATTATATTTATTTTCAGTCGTATTGTATGCATGTCTTTCAGCTCTCAAGTGGACACACACATATGGATTAAACTCTAAGTGATTGTTCATTACAAGCACTAATGTAAGGATTACGCGGCTAACAAACATGACAGCTTTGTTTGTGTGTGTGTGTGTGTGTGTGTGTGTGTGTGTGTGTGTGTGTGTGTGTGTGTGTGCTTCCGAGAAGCCAAAGGTCTGCTCAGTAAATATGACTGGGACAGATAACAGGACTCTCACTGGGTAATGAGACAGGAAGAAATGTTAAGGGAGCCCTGGGAGATGCATGTAATGAAGCATTGTTTGCGGGATGAGAATACACACACACATGCAGGCACACACACCCTCATACACACAGGTAATGAAGCATTGTGGGAGGTTGAGCCTGGCTGAGGCTGATAACATCCCGTTGTGCCTGATGGAGGACAATGGGCCGTAGAAATGGAACCACACCGTCTGTGCACCAAAGTCTACCATCGTCTCCCCCCCACATACACACAGACACACACACACTCACACAGATGAATGGATGTACCTGAAAGTGGGGCTGAAAGATAACAGGACGGCCTGAAGAGGAAAAGAGGTCTGAAAGCGATACTCCATCCTCATTGCAGCTCTGTTCCTCGGCCAACATTGATCATCACTGGCATCGATCCCTGAGCCCGATGCGTCCCACCAACTTGTTTAATTAAAAGACACATTTTCATAAGAGGAGAGTCGGGGGAGCTTAGTGGGAACTGCTACATATGGACGTCTTCCAGAAAAACTGTTATGGTAGCTTAGAAATGTTCCCTTGGAAGCACTGCTTAGATGGCTGAATGATTTCTCTTCCTTTTCGTTATCCTCTAACGCTTTTGTTTGCCAGAAGATTAGCGCACTGTCTCGAGAATATTTACCACAGTGTCTGTACTTCACTAGTGTGCGGGAGGTGTATTTGACGCGGGTAGTTAATTATATGGTGAGTGGGTTAGCCAAGGCAGACTGGTAAAACTCCCATTGGGATTTTGTCTCTAACATCCTGCTCTTGTCTTTGCTTCTTGTAGCACAGGCGGAACAGAATGGGAGTGTGGCTCAACTTGCAACACAATTTAATGTTTTATCTGGGTGAGCAGATGGAGAACACCCCCTGGAAACTGATGACACCTCAATGTACACTGCGGTCTAGACGGAGTTTTTACCAGCAGCAAGAGGTTCAAAAATGATTATGTGGTTTGTTATGTTTGGAATGGCTGTTTTGTTTGCTGGAATAATGAAGTGATATTGATACGGCTCAGGCAACAGAGGATGAGTATGAGTACTGGAAATGGATTCTAAGAGTCAATTAACCCTGGATAGATGGGGGTTGCAATGCACTTGCTTCCAGACGCCAGTCTCAAATTTTGGATCTCATGAAAAGGAAGCCTGAGGAAGAATGTCTGCTTTCCATTATGAAAAGGCCGGCATCCATTTCCCTGACATAATTTCAATTATATGAAATAAGCAAGGAATTTTCGAATTAAAAACGTGTCTCGGCTATGGTGGAGTTAAAACTGAAAATTATTGCAAGAGAAAAAAGTAGAGAAAGTTTGTGAAATATAAATATTCTAGCTAATTTGTGCTTGCTCAGTAGTTGAATCCTGACAAATAGCCTGCCCAATATGAAAGAGATTCTTCTATAATAATGCAGACATGCACTGTCTCAAGCACAAGTATAGTCAGTCACAAACTGCAGACGAAGCACCTGAGTGTCATGTTATTCTTCCTCTCTTCTGATTCTAATGAGACATGCAGCTCGACACTGTAACTCCTTTGACTGCCACACACTGTTCAGCAACTCATCTGCATCAGTATTCCTGGC
The DNA here is from genome assembly GCF_030273125.1 of Centropristis striata. Classification (NCBI taxonomy): domain Eukaryota; kingdom Metazoa; phylum Chordata; class Actinopteri; order Perciformes; family Serranidae; genus Centropristis; species Centropristis striata. Next base: position 24,350,369 of record NC_081518.1, read on the forward strand.
AGCGACACACCCAACGCAATCTGGGGCTGCCTCCCCTCCAACCTGGTGCCAAATGCTGTGGCCTGGTTTACAGACAATCTGCTGCCCAGCAGGAGGCAGTGTGAAGAGTGCTGCAGAGTCTTGAGGAGGCTGACCGACAGGGAACAAACCCTGTGCAGCTTTCGGGCTAAATTCCAGTCTGCTGTCATATCTACATGGTTGTCAGAGCTACAGAAATTTATAAAATGCTAATATGTTATGCCTGATGTTCTGTCTAACCCACACAGATACTGATTCTTTCTAACAGTCCCCATGGTGACCCAGATTATGAAATTGCTGCAGATATTAGTGTTCCCCAGAGGATGATCCCTCAAGTTTTTGATGAGCCTCTGGCCTTTCCTCTTGTGCAACGTCTAAAGTCATCTTTAGTTAGAGATTATTTCAGGAGAAATTAATTGAAACCAAATAAAGGACGCTGTTCCAAAGTTGTGGAGCTACAGATGCAGGATCACCTGCAGAATGACTGAGCAAGAGGTCTCCAGACAAGAGAAAATCTTGGTCTTGTTGGCGAGAGCTTGGTGAAATAAAACACCAGACATAGAGCTGGCCTCCTTGCTGTTGAACTAAGTAATATTAACCCTCTGGAGTCACCAAAGCATGACTTCTTTATCACATCCAGACTAGAAAACAAAGCAGCGTGGAGCCCTACTGTAAATTTACCTCTAAAGTTCTGGCTTTAAAACTCCATGAGGCCAGTTTCAGTTTGATGATGATATACCAAGTAAAACTGGAGACAAGGTCAAATATATTTAGTATAAAATGATAGAACTGGATGTAACCCTCCTATATGTTACATTTGCAACATTTCAAATTCTTTATTAAGCATGGTAGTGTTTTGAAAGTAAAAAAAAGATTCAAAATCACATTTTATGTTGGACTAAAGGACTAAAAAAGACACAACATGACAAAAAAAAACACGACACGACAAAAAAAAAAGACACAAAATGACTAAAAATAGAAACAACATTTTTTTAAAAGACACAAAATGACCAAAAAAGACACAGAAGACACAAAAGCTGTGACGGCTGTGGCTCAGCTGGTAGAGCGTTCGTCCAGTAACCGGAAGGTTGGTGGTCCGATCCCCAACCATGGCAGTCGTTGCCCTGGCATCAGTGCCAGTGCCTCGGCCACCAGTATGAATGTGTGTGTGAATGGGTAAGACTACCTAACACAATGTAAAGTGAAACAATGACCTAAATACCCTAAATGCCGCACATTCAGCCATAAGATACTAGTATAGCTAAAACATGACTTACTAGTTAATAAAGATGCCCTTTAAAGCCTGATTTAGTTGCCCAAAGCAGAAATTGTGTAAACATTGTCCACTATAGTAAAGTGTGATAGGTTACGACACTGCAGCTTAGTGTTTCATCCAAATGTTAGTCACTATATGTGTTAATAGGAATGTTTACTCACGGCGTATTATCCACCATGCAGTGCTGGTTGGAATTGGCGTGATTGCTGCATGACTTCTATTAGTGTACAAACCTTTGGAAGCTGCTGCATGTGAGGATGATCTGAATAAAGAAAGAAGAGCGGGGAGTCAGACGACAGCATTTCACTTTTACTGGCCTTTGGCTTCATTGTCTGACACTAGAGAACATGCAGGGAATCCTCCACACAGACACACGTTTATAAGAGCATTTCCTGACCAAAGATTGAATGAAGCTCAACATGTGGTGGACATAAAGCATGTTTGTGTTATATTTTAACCATCAAAGAGTTGTATGTGAGCAAAGAGGAAGGGAAATCGTATTTTTCACCTGGATGTGTCATGAATGTGGTTAATCAACAGCAAATAATAAAACTGCAGTAAAAGGTTTGTTTTTTAAAATTTGATTTAAATGGCTTCAAAGGATCAGAAAATTGGATCAGAATTTAATGTTATGAAGAAATTATTCTTATTTGGTGAGAGCTAAAATTTGGGTGTCTATAACTTATATCTATAAACAAGTATTCTATTCTTCATTAATCAAGTGTTTTTTATAATCACATGAAGTGCACAACTAATTATATGAAATGGGTTTCTTTGAACAAATAAACAACTCTGCATCTATATCTATCTCCAACGAAATCTATATCTCTCTAAATTATTGTGTTTATTGTTATGTGTATTGTTAGTCTTTTGGAGAACAAAACCTACCGGGGGGGGGGTATATAAAAGGTAAGCTTACCCCTAAAATTCTGCCGACCCATCTCAAATGGTCTAGAACCACTGTGCAGCCGCTTTGAAATTGAAATTGAAGTGCTTTAACTGCTTGACTTCTTTTATCTACTACTTCCTTCAAATTGAACAGAAAGAGAAAATGTTGCCTTGCAATAATGTTATTCACATGAATTAGAACGCTGAACTGTCAGACTACTCCATTCCTCCTCCTCTCTCCATACAAAAATGTATCTCACTTTTCTCTGCATGTGCACAAAGCCACACAATCTTCCCCTCCTTACAGTGCTGTTTATGTGTCGCCCCAAAGCATCTGGGGCTTCTTGTTCTCTGGTTTTGCTTCTCTCAGCATGTGTTTCAGATTTTCCATTACCCCTTAGCTCTCATTCAGTAAATACCATGGCCTCTTCTGTGGGCTGAATCCCTCTTAATACCCTGCAATCCTTAACAGCACTGGGCAGAAAAGTATGGACAGAAGATTGACCCTCTATTTTGAACGGATGATGCTTCACGGGGTGCCAGAGCAGCCACAGATTATGTTGGTTGGTTACAAAGAGTACAGAGACAGAATGAGGTCTGGCCACCATCTTTTTAAGTACAGAGAGAAGAAGAGGACTCAGTCTTTGTATTGTCTGCTATATTTTCTCATAAGTAATCCACACAACATGCAGGGTCTGAAATTAACTGGCAAGTGCAAACAATGGTGAAAGCTGCATAAATCAACTTATTTGTCAACACTTTTACCCACAGATGTGTATATTCTGACCATGTGCCAATTAAACAAAAGCTAAACAAGCATTATTAGTGCAACTGATTTGTTACAAAGCACTGCACAAAGCTTGGAATAAAACAAATAAACCTAATGATACCTTTCAACCCTTCTGCTGTTATGCTTTTATTTTGAGTATAATGAACCTAAATGGAAATAGCAGTGTATGACAAAGAAAAACTCTTGTCAGAGGTCCAGATCTGGGTGCACTTAAATACTTTAAATGAGGTGGATGCCAATTTGTAATGTTCTTGTTTAATTACTGACAGCGTGGTTGCAGCATTATTAAAGACTTCTAAGAGGTGTACCACAAAGCAAGTTCAACAGAGCCAGGGATTCTTTGTGTGAGTTGGTTTGACAGAGCCTGAAACACTGATAATAGATAACAGGTACCATGGTGGTTATCAACTTTATCTGTTAAACCAGGGCTTATTCCTCAGGCTCAGTGTGCACTCCCATAAACAGGAGAATTTGGAGCATCATTTAACTCTACTGCCTGACAAACTAAATGGATTTCACCTACTTCTATGAAGAACATGCAGTGGCAGAATTGAGCTCTGCATTCACATACATTTCTCCAATGCTGCACCTTTAGTGGTTGGTGGTGCGAAGGTATGGGTGTGCTTTGTGTTTTAAAATCTAATTGCCAGGGAAAAAAGAAAATCAGGAAATAACATATTGCTCAGATTCTAGGGTTGTCACGATACTAAAATGTTCAACTCAATACCGATACTCAGGAAATACTCGATACTCTATACCATTTTGGATACCACAAGGATAAAAACAGACCCCAAAATTTAACAGAAATATTTTTATTAACAAGAAAAATACATGTGAAAATGAACAGAACCACAGGCTAAATATTTATAATAAAAAACAGTTGTGCAAAAAGAAACTGCAACTATGATAACAAGCTTCAGATACTCGATACTTTTGAAAATGAGTATTGTATCCGGATACAACGTTTTAGTATCGATACTTTTTTAGTATCGATACTTTTGAAAACCCTATCAGATTCTGACGGCTTTGTTCTTGCCAGTGTCGCTCCCTCTCTTCGTTCATTGTCTAGCTCGCTCAGCCACTGCTGCTCCCTTGCTGTCTCTCTAAAGAAACCAGGGAAGGTTGAACAACTTTTAAAAACACCATCTGACAAGGTAACATATTACACCTTTAAGCAACATCAATGACCTTTTTTCTAGACATAAGAGTAAAATGTCAGCCCCCGCTGGTTATAGAACCACGGTTCATAGTCCACAGTCAGATATAAGTGTGCATGTAGGGGCACCATGCCATTTTCACTCCATATTAACCCCCTGCAGGAAGGACTCTGTCGAGCAGGAACTAACAAGAACTAAAAATAAACAGCGGGGTGGTACAGATGCAGAAAAAAAAATATGGTCTGTCACAAAGCAATGTAAATGTGTCTTTGAAATGAGTCAAAAATAACTAAAAGAAAATAAACACAAACTGAGAGACGTGTTGATGAAACAACAGAGTAAATGTAGCTGTGCAAGAAAAATAAGTGCAAAGATCTTTAGCTTATAAAAGGGTCAATCTTCCTGCAGTAATCAGCTGTCAATTTAGTATGAAAAAAGAATGAAAGTAGAAATATGAAAAAATGTAATTACATTCACAAGACAAGATACAATAACACTTATTTTCTAACAAGAATAACAGCTGCTCTCGCCATGCCCTGGCTCTCAGGTATCACTGAAACTTTCTGCTTTCTTTCAGTTTAACTTGTACTTCCAATATTTGACAGAACTTGTGGTCAGCAGTCGTTATCTTGGACAGCCAGGCCTTTCTGGTCGGCTTCAATCCAACACCTGTCTGTCAGTGTCAGCAGTCAGGACACAACCTGCTGTGAAAACTCTCACACATTCTCAACTCATTACTTTTGGTGTTTGTTCTGTAATTCATTCTACCCATCGTATTATCTAACTAAATAAATGACATTTAGGATCCAAGTAATGATTAGAGAGGAAGTAGTCAGAAGAAAGCAGAGGGTGGGATGAGGTAAAATGGAAAGTTACAAAAATCAATACCAATTAGGATACTTTTTCTCACATTGAATCAAGATAAAAGCCACACAAGATAAAATAGAGGAGGCTGTTGCCTAGAAACTATTTTGGGATTAATATAAAAATCTGTTTATCCTGAGCCAGAACATTTATCAGCAAAACTTGGACAATGTGGAAGAGACTTTCTGCTCCACTTTTAGTTTTAAAATAATAATGCATGCAGGTCTTAGGAAATAATCTTCCAAATAAATCATGCACTGAAGTACCTAAAGAACTGCTTACATGTTGATATTATTATGCTAACCAGGCGGCAACCTTTGGGTCTGAGCAGTGAGGCAAACCAGGAACTGCCTTCAGCTGCATTCTACCAAAAATTCAAACAGGGGGTGCTGATGGCAGTTGCAGAAGCATTTTGGTCCATCTATCTCAATACAAAATGAGTCAACTTCTCACTTGATTTATTACCACCGAAAAAATTCTCATGACAACACAATGGTCTCAATCGCTAATGTTAATTGTGTAAATAATGGCCATATTTAGCAGAAAATAGATGATAAAGAATCATATGATTTGGGCCGTGGATGCCTTTGATCAATAGGTCACTAACAAGGCGAGCCATCATCAGGAGAGAAGAAAAGCGATACGTATCCATGGCATCGTGGACTTTCAAACAGCTGTGAACTTGTTGGTCATTTTCCGTGTTTTCATCCAGTTTCTTCTGAGAACTTTGACCCTTTCACACTGTATTTGTGGGGACTTAACTGTAGCTTCTATAAAAATGACTGGAGACTCCTTTTCTTCGTTCAAACTTTTACTGAACAAACGTGCAGTAATACAGAGGAAAAAATTAGCAACATAACACTACTGAAAACATCGTTTCTCCTGACTTCTTCTCAAAAAACAACACTTCTTCTTAACCTTTTACTCTAGAGTAGAACGTTACTGCCACCTTGTGGTCTGTATGAGTCACTGTACACAGTATTTTAACTTGCGTAAACAGAAATGAAATTAATGACTCCTTGTAAATATTTTATCCCTTTTTAACCTTTTTAACTAATGAATTATTCATTAATGAACTATTAAATTAATAACTATATCAATGAAATAAAGATACAACAGTATTTTCACTTAATTACAGCAAATTTTAACATTTTGTTCATTCAAAAATGCCTTGTTCAGCGTTTGGTTGGACTTATAGTCAGCTGTTTATTTTTTCAGGTAAGTAACGTACATTTAGTTTTTGTTTTTCTGCTAGCCAAAATGAATATCCCACTTAATGATACAGTTTACATTTTAACATGAATTAGCAGCAACTTCTTAAAAGACATTCTTTAATTGAGTGTACTCAGTAATGTGTTTTAAGTGGTGCTGTTTTGTTGAGGTGCCACAAGGGGGCGCAGGTCTGTGGGTTATGCCCAGAGGGGGTTCAGAGTTCACTGTATTAGTTTCTGCCTTCATGACTGAAGAAGGGTGTTCTCAATAAATATGCTGAAAGGAGCTAAAGAGCATTATTGCCTCCGTTAATGATTTCCCGAGTTCAACGCATATGAAGCTGCAACGCTCAACAGGTTATGGGCCCAGGAGCATCTCGAGGAATAGCTTTTTTTTCCCTGATGTTTAATCGCCGGTAGAAAGTCGCGACAGACAGCGTGCTAACGGCTAACAGAAAGCATCATGGAGCCACGAGGAGCAAGCAGGTTGCCTCGACTCATGTTTGACGGAGATGAAACCAAGTATGAACTGTGAGAGACCAAAGTGTTGGGACATCTACATTTATTGGGATTAAAGAATACGGTTCTGAGAGAACCTAACAGCGAAGCTGAGTTAGCGGCCGACGGTAAGAAGAACGCAGATGCGTACGCCGAGTTGATTCAACTTTTGGATGATAAGAGCCTCTCATTAATTATGAGAGAAGCGTCCGACAATGCAAGAAAAGCACTGAAGATCTTGAGGGAGTATTATGCCGGGAAGGGGAAGCCCCGCATTATTAACCTTTACACCATGTTGACATCGCTTCAGAAGACGAGCAGCGAGACGGTAACGGACTACATCATCAAGGCAGAGACCGCCATTACGGCGCTGCGCAATGCAGGTGAAACATTGGGAGATGGTCTGCTTATTGCTATGGTCTTAAAAGGGCTGCCTGAAAGTTTTAAGCCATTTGCAGTATATGTAGCAAATAATGAGGACAACATAACATTCTCAGAATTCAAAACAAAGCTGCGTAGTTTCGAAGCCACAGAGAAGTTAACCGCAGCGGGGTCCAGTGACAATGTGATGAAGACTGTGGCGAGAGCAGGACGGAGGCCCGCCAAGTCAAGTGCACGGGACAGGAGTAATGAAGATGCGGACATTGTATGTTTCAAGTGCGGCATGAAGGGTCACCGAGCAAGAGCATGTCGGCGAAAGACATGGTGCAGTATTTGTAAGAGTGACACCCACAGCGAGGCCACTTGTAGACGTAAAGATAAACAAGATGGAGCGAGGAAAGCCGCAGATGAGAGCTGCATCAGATCTGAAACAGCAGGAACAACGGATTATGCCTTCAAGATCAAAGACCCAGATGTCGGGGTTCAGAAGCGGCCGGCGAGCAGCATCAACGAGAAGGGCTTGATGGTTGACTGTGGCGCTACTTCCCACATCATTATTGATATCGCCAAGTTTAAAAGCTTTGACAACACGTTCGTGCCCGAGACGCACTGTGTGGAGTTGGCAGACGGCACTCTGTGCAGAGGCGTCGCTCAATGTAAGGGGAATGCAGAGGTGCTCCTGATAGACAGTACGGGACAACGACGCAGAGCAACGCTGAGAGACGCGTTGTTTATACCGTCTTACCCCCAAGACATTTTTTCGGTGAAATCAGCCACCGAAAATAGGGCAATGGTCACGTTCAAGCAAGGAGAGGACACGTTGACACATAAAGACAGTACCAAGTTTAACATTCATGTGCATGGCAAGTTGTATTATTTGCACACTGAGGTTGAGGATAGTGATAAGTGTAATACTTGTCACGACATACAGACGTGGCATGAAATATTAGGCCACTGCAACTATGAAGATGTACTGAGATTACAAAATGTGGTTGATGGTATGCATATCAAGGGGAAGGCTGTTAAGCCTGATCAAAAGTGTGAGGTATGTATTCATGGAAAGTTTGTGCAAACTCGAAATAGAGATCCTGATACAAGAGCAAAGGCTCCCTTACAGATGGTGCACACAGACCTAGCAGGTCCAGTAGCTAATGAGTCTATTGATGGGTACAAATATGTGCAGTCATTCACTGATGATTATTCAAGTGCTGTGTTTGTATACTTTCTTAAGACAAAGAGTGATACAGTGCAGGCAACTGAAAAGTTCCTGGCTGACACTGCCCCTTATGGAAAGGTAAAGTGTATCAGATCTGACAACGGCACAGAGTTTATGTGCAGGGACTTCCAGATACTGTTAAGAAAGAATGGCATCAAGCACGAAACATCAGCCCCATATTCACCTCACCAAAACGGTACAGCTGAAAGGGGCTGGCGTACTCTTTTTGAAATGGGCAGATGTATGCTAATTGAAAGTCAGCTACCCAAATGTCTTTGGAACTATGCTGTTCAAATGGCAGCCATAGTACGAAACAGATGCTTTAACAAGCGGACAGGGAAGACCCCTTATGAGATGCTTACAGGTAAAAAGCCAAATTTGTCCAAAATGCAGAAATTTGGGTCTGTGTGTTACACATACAAACAGAATAAGGGAAAGCTTGATTCCAGATGTGACGTAGGATTTTTTGCCGGTTTTGACAAGAACAGTCCTGCTTATTTGGTTTACAATCCTGATGCTGAGAAGATTCAGAAACACAGACTTGTTAAATTTCAGAAGTTAAATGTGGAAAAACAAACACAAACAGTCGAAACAGAACCAAACGATGATGAAGACAGAGTAAGACATTCCGGGGCAGATAAAGTCACACAGGAGGTCTATGACAACACAGAGAAGTCTCATGAGTCAAGGGTGAGAAACAAAAATGTACAAGGTAGTACATCTGATGAGGAAGATTCATGTGGGACAGGTAGTGAATCTGCTGGTGGGAGGTATCCTGTTAGAGAGAGGAGAAAACCAAGTCATTTAAGGGATTTTGTAACAGACAACAGTGATAGTGATGGGGTACATATTACCATGGATTACTGTTACAGAGCAATGTGTGGTGTACCACATACATTTAAAGAAGCTATGGAGTCACCTAACTCAAAACAGTGGGTTAAAGCAATGGACGAAGAGATCCAGTCATTAAAAAAAAAAAAACACATTTACTCTGGCTACTTTGCCAAAGGGCAAGAAAACAGTGGGGAGTAAATGGGTTTATTCTATTAAGAGTGACATTGAGGGTAAAGAAAAGCACAAAGCAAGGTTTGTAGCAAAGGGTTACAGCCAAAAGATGGGAATAGACTATGGTGAAACTTTCTCCCCAACAGCAAATTTGACAAGCATTAGGGTATTGCTACAAAAAGCAGCACAGGAGAACCTGTTAATCCACCAAATGGATGTAAAAACTGCTTATTTGCATGCTCCTATTGATTATGAGATCTACACAGATCAACCAGAAGGTTATGAAGAAGGGGAAGGTCTTGTGTGTAAGCTGGAGAAATCTTTGTATGGTCTAAAGCAATCTGGCCGAAACTGGAATAAGATTTTACATGACTGTCTAACTGAAAATGGTTTCACACAAAACCCAGCAGATCACTGTGTCTATGCCAAGGAGACAAAACATGGAAAGGTGATTATGATAATATGGGTGGACGATTTAATAATTGCCGCCAGCAACAAAGAAGTGATGATGGATGTAAAAGAGATGCTTTCAGAAAAATTTAAGATGAAAGATTTAGGTGGGCTTAAACATTTTCTGGGTATCGATTTCACTCAGTCTGATGGATGTGTGAGGATGACACAGGAGACATATGTCAACAGGATATTGGAAAAGTTTAACATGGAAAACTGCAAACCCAGGGAAACACCTTGTGATCAAAAACTGTGTTACACAGAAGATGCTGTTAAGATGTATGATGTTAAAATGTACAGAGAGGCTGTGGGAAGCCTTATATATTTAACAACATGTACACGTCCAGACTTAAGTTTTGTGGTAAGCAAGCTATCACAATATTTTTGTGAACCAACAGAGGATCAGTGGGTAACTGTGAAGCATGTACTAAGATACCTCAGAGGCACTACAAACAGGGTTTTAGGAGAAATGAGAGTGAAGAGTTAGGCCTAGTTGCCTACAGTGATGCAGACTGGGCAGCTGATACTACTGACAGACGTAGCACCACAGGTTACTGTGTAAGCCTAAGTAAGAACAGCTCCTTAGTTTCGTGGAAAACTAAGAAACAGCCTACAGTAGCGCTCTCAACCTGTGAGGCAGAATATATGGCTCTGGCCTCTACTATGCAAGAGTGTATATATCTAGAGCAGCTATTGGAAAGCATTGATGATTACAAATACACACAAACAGTGGTGTATGAAGATAACCAGGGGACAATTGCCTTAGCCAAAAACCCCGTGAGCAGACAGAGATGCAAACATGTGGACATTAAGTATCACTTCATAAGGTCCACTGTAAACGAGGGGAAAGTGACCCTGGTATATTGCACTACTGAAGAGATGGTTGCAGATGTTATGACCAAGCCTGTCACCAAATCAAAACTGAAAAAGTTTGCAGGTATAATGTTTGGGGTCTAAAAGAATGTAAGAGTTCCACATCTGTATTATATCTTATTGTGTGTAATTTTTGTTTTGAAACTTCTGTAACCTGAGTACAAGTGGGGGTGTTAAAAGACATTCTTTAATTGAGTGTACTCAGTAATGTGTTTTAAGTGGTGCTCTTTTGTTGAGGTGCCACAAGGGGGCGCAGGTCTGTGGGTTATGCCCAGAGGGGGTTCAGAGTTCACTGTATTAGTTTCTGCCTTCATGACTGAAGAAGGGTGTTCTCAATAAATATGCTGAAAGGAGCTAAAGAGCATCATTGCCTCCGTTAATGATTTCCCGAGTTCAACGCAGATGAAGCTGCAACGCTCAACACAACTTCGCTCAGTCAGGTTGCCAGTGTAGAGAGGTGTGTAGTGCAGTGTCGTCAGATCCACATCTCGCTTCTCCTCAGTCCAAATATGGTCTGCTCCCAGTTTCCGAAACCAAGATGGCGACAGACAAAAAGAATGTAACGATGAACTCAATGCTTCAAACGAGCAGTCCACAAACTATATACAGTCTATGATGCTAACACAAAAAAAGTTTTAGATTGATAAATGGCTTATATAATTTGACAAATTGGTGATTCATTGATTATCAAAATTGTTATTGATTAATGGTCCCTTGATTAAATGATTGACAAAATGTTTCAGTAATAAATGACTGATAATGAAAGGCTAAATGGCTAACCCTTATATCCTTAACCAATCTCTGTGCCAAAACCTAGCCAATCCAAACCAATGGAAGCAATAAGCACTAGCCAATGAGAACCAGAGTAGGGCGGGCCATGCCTTCATCACTGTACTACTACATGTGTCTCTATGCTATGTGAACAATGTGTGCTGTACTTAAGAAGTCAAATAGATAAAGATTGATCTGGCAATCATCTTTCAAATTTCATCCATACAGGGTAAATCTTGTCAAATCCTTAAAAACAAATTCAGCGTTCAGATTAACAAACAAACAAAATGCACTTAGCACTCCATGCAGCAGCCTCAGTGTTGAAACAGTCTGTAGTTTGTTTCCGTCTAATGTACTGATCTTCACTAATCTGCTAGACATTTTCACACAAGTCCAACAACTTGGGAAACCCATTCCAATTTACACATGAAGAAATCAAATTAAAACAGGCTTTTCTTCTATCTATGGTGGATAATTTCCCTGGACAGTTTTGGCTTGTTTTCAGAATCAGTTCTCTATACGTATACGTTTCCCGGCTTTACTCTTGTAAGTTTAATAGAAAATCTGTCTCCATTGAGATATGGCTGAGAGCAGAATGCGATGATATTGTAAATTGTACATAGCATGAGGCGTTGTGATGTGATGCTGAAGCCCATTTAAATGTTTCAAACCGATTTCTGCGATCACTGCCTGCTGTCTACAGGAAGAACCCGGAATAGATACACATGGAACTGAAGAAAACTTTAAGAGAAAAGATAATTTAAGAGTAAAAATCCCAAACCTCATCATGTCCACAACACATTTCAGCCATTTTAACCAATGAATGTTAACTTGATGTGCAACAAGAGGAAAATAACACAAATACGAAAGGACTTGAACATGTCAAAAAAGGTATGATCAAAAAATCGAAAGCACATTTCTGCTCACAGGAACCATATTTTATGTTATACATGTCAATGTAATCTCTGCTATATATACCATGTACTTTGGGCCAGGCCAGATCTTTCAAGCAAAAGGGAAATGATGACTTAAATCAGTAAAGATTTACACTGGAAAGTTGAATGAATGAAGTTGAGAAGAAAAGTTTCCATTGTGTGATTGGTGACCGTCATGACTGCAGATGGTAAAAACAAGAACAGAGAACCATGGGAAATGAAGCAGGAAAGAAACAATCTTGTGAAAAACTGAACACGGCCCGTGCACCGACAAGTCATCGCTAAACCTGCCTGGGGCTGAGAGAGGAAAACAAATCCACCCCATTTGTGGGAAATCTGGAAAACATCCATATTCATGATGAAAGAAAAAAGGTGTCTGACTGTGTGCAACTATGTGTGCCGGCCAAGCGATATGACATCCCCCCCTCGATACATTGCTGACATTTTGGTCATCACCAGGAGGGAGGATTCGGGTGAGATGGAGGGCAGCTCAGCTCTAGACGGTGTCAAAGCTTTCTGCTCGAGTGCAGAGCTTTGCATAATTACACAACAACAAGTGTGCATCTTTCTGTCTGACAGGGTTGGAGGCAGCAGCTCGACTTTAGGCAAAGAACATGTACTTTCCTTTAAGGGAGGTATTATCACATTTCTTAATGTTTTACTGGCTGAGAACACTATCTGCTCTATGGGAGGAAGGTTTGACTTCATACATTTAAACAGCAAGTGCACTTGTGGGGTCATTTGCCCTGTGTGGACCGGAAGGTTTGTGTACTTTTGTGTTGTTGCTACTGCTTGTTGCTGTGTGATCGTATCTGGATGCTCATTTGTGGGTGGTTGAAAAAGTTTCTGGTTAGTTTTTTTCTTTATTTTTTTCCACCATCCCAACGGAATAGGAAAGTATGCAAATTGACTTGCTTTTCCATGGCTAGACTAAGTGAACCAACTTTAAAGTGTTGCCTCAACACTGAGGTCATGTCACCGTTATCACTTTAAGTTTTTTTGGGGTCAATCTTCTGTTATTACAATTAGCAATACATTTGAAATCAGTGATTTTGCACACTAGTGCTGGGCATAGGCACTAATATATTGGCATTTGGCAGCTAGCTAAGTACATTGGCAGTTGTTTCTTTGGGGACGACTATGGGCCAGACTTTTGTTCTTTTTATGCTATTTTCAATGGTCTGTCTCCGAAGAATGCCCATGTGGGAAGACCATAGACTATGCCTGGTGTTGAGAAGACTTCATAGCCAGTACAGACTTTCATCCAACAATCTAGTCGGACAAAGAGGTCAGCAACAGCAAAGACAGATAATGGGGGAAAACGGCTGTAGAGCGAGTATATTTTCACATCACACTTAAAGAATCAATATTTTGCAGTGGAACTAACTGACTAATCAAGACTGTTTTGGTGAGTTATATTTTATTTCCGTCATGCAGAACAAATAATGGGCATGAAGTCTATGTGTTCAATGACTTGGCCTATGAGTTGCCCAAGAGAAAAAATGTCTGAATGGAGCCACAAACCTTATTTTGAGCCTTACATTTAAGCAGCCTACCAACTCTACTAACTCTAAATTAGCCTACCAATATTACGAATAGGTCATAGGCATATATTAATATGATTTTGTCAGAATGCAGCCAGGACCCAAGTTCAAATGAGAGGCTAGAAACAGAAGAAATATCTCAGAAGATTTGGTACTGAAAGCCAGCCTAGCTAGGGAGCAAGCCGGATGCACATTTTAGTTGTCGAAAATGTCAAATCATTTTCTAATGTCATATATAGGCTTCATGTTTTTACAAAGCCAATGATAAATGAAAACTAAAATTTGAAGAAATAAAATTTTTTATAGTGTTTTTTTGTCACAGGGAGCCAATGCAGATGGCCCGAGGAGCCACATGTGGCTCCTGGGGTAGCCTAAACCTGCATCTATTAATAAGAAGTGTAGAATGAATGATATGCACCTGTCACATGTACCCTGGTATCGACCCCAGCATTGCTGTGTGGGAGGCAGAAGACACAGCTCACCCAGGTCAACGCCAGCCTCTGTGTACAGGTGCAAAGTAGCCTGCTCTTTCATTGACAAGTATAGATATTTTGCATGCACAGCAGACTGAGATGAATGACTAGCCTGCTGTGCTGCTCAGATAATGAAAAAGGAAAGCAAAGACAGAGAGGCAGGCAGACGCAAAATAGATCAGCTGGTTGACTTTGATCAAAAAATCTAAAAGCAGGAGAAAGACTGATTAGTCTGCTGGATGTCAAACAGGAAATTGAAGGTGAAATGTCCAAACCCCTTCTGAAGCAGGAGAAGAGTAATAGAGACAGCCAAAGCCAACATCTTCATCTGAGATCAATGCTTTCTAATCCAGGACACATGTACGCATTAATGATCTCTTAACCTCTAACACCTTTCTCTTCAGCCCCCATCCGCTCAATCTCTGACCTACTTGTTTCCCTCAGCTCTGTTTGCTGAACATCTGAGGTCCCCAAATTCCAATAACTCCTGACAAATACAAGTTGGCAACCAACGCTTTAAAAACTGCCTCTCAAAGTCCCCTGCTCTCCACAGAGACACTCTCCTCTTGATAAATATCTCACCGTTTAATGACGCAATTTTGCTGAAAAGTTCAAGATCATTACCGACCAGAAAGTGAGAGGCACATACGTTACCAGCGACTAAAAACAATGAGACTGCCAATTCGCCAATGAAAAATATGTCCAAGCTTGGAGTACATGCTGTTGTATATTTATGGGAGCCCATTTGCTGCAGCTGATATTTGTAACTAGAAATGGGTAGCACACTGTGTTGTATCTAATATGAAATATGAAACTGAAGCAAAAGCAGTGTGTATCTGGAGAAAGTCAAGCTGGAATATCCCTTGTAGGAAATCAGATAGATGCTTGATGTCACCACGTCCACTGTGAGCAGATTAAAATCTTTGGTGTAGAGAAATGTACCATGGCAGAGCTCCTCTGACTTCATTAAGAAGATATGTATTGTACACTGTAAAAAAAAAAAAAAAAAAACAGTGAAATGAGCATCAAAGCTCACCTAAAATCTGGTACCAGTATGTGGACATTTTTATCACCAAACTGAGCTTCAAGCAACACAATACCCTCAAGCCACATGCTCAGTCCACTGGTGAACAGAAAGAGGATAATATAGATAATCTATATGTATATATCCATATTATTTGTCACATTAAATCATAAGAGATACAATAGTGAAAACAGCAAAATGTGTTAGTTCTGGACATTTCATACTTCACAAGAAACTCAAGTGCAGAACTCCTGGGAGGTCCTCATAGGGCCCTCCCACTGCAACACACGTCAAATAAAAAAATTTGACCAATCACACAATGGTTGTTGGATGCCACACATGAAAAAAGTTCTGCCCAGATGATGTGTCAAGAACAGAGAAATTTGTTCTTTCTCCCAGGGCTGCAAGAACAGAATGTCATTTTTAAAAATTGCTGGTCAGCATTTGCTACAGAATGACATTCTGTTCTTGCAGCCCTGGGAGAGAGAACACATTTCTCTGTTCTTGCGAAGGAGGTATTAGCCTTATAGACAGAGTCACCTAGTTGAGCAGGTAGGTCTGGTATTCCAGTTTCGATGAAACATAGGCCATTATAGGTCCCGATATCCTGTTGGAAACCAGCACGGAGGACTTCCAGTCCACCACCTAACGCCTTCACATTGTAAAGCAGGATGCCTGGCAGAGAAGATCCACACAGTTGGGAATCACAGTCAGTATTTCAGCCTCCTGTGATTTAAAGATGGATATAGAGATGGACACAGGGATTTTCTTGTTTGTCCATTATGGTCTGGATCAGGGGTGACAGTAAAATTGTTGCCAGACTGCAAAATATTAGACCTGATCCAACAGACAAGGGGCATCAGGAAGTAAAGGCTAGCATTAAACAAGACAATTGCTGTTCAGCATTTGCTAAACAATCATTTAACAACTTAAAATCTTTGCAGGTGCACCCTAGACAGACCTCCACCAGAGAGGGAGACTAGAATCGCGTATCACATGATATCCATAATCTGTTTGAAACACCCGAAAACATGTTCTGAACAACTGATGCTTCTTCATGACAGCTGAGAAAACATAAACTGATGAAGACTGTGAGGTGCAGAGAGATGGTGATGTAAAAAATTATAATTAAAATTGATTATAACCTTCTTAAAAAGCCAATCTACACATTTTATTCAGAAATCATTCGAAAATATAGGCGAACAATTACAAACAGCTCTTGTTAATTACTGAAATTGTAAAATAAATAAATACATTACATATAGATTTATTTTATCAAAGTTTGTATTATACATTTAGTTAATATGATGTTGAATTTGGTTATTTTTCACTTACTCAGTTATTAATACATTTGAGAAAGAATGAAAACTGACGTACATGAGGCCCATTAATTAGTTTTCAGATATAAATTAATTAGAGCAGTGTTGTGCATGCTATTTTTTGTGTAAACCCTGCATTTGTGTCTGTGTGGATGTGTATGTGTGGATGTGTATGTGTGTGCAAAGCCTTGGAGCTCTAACACGGTGTCAAATAGCAAAGACTGAAATATCAGTTGCTGCCAAAATGTCAAAGTCTGCTAGTGTGCAGTGATAAAGCTACTGCTGCTGAATTAAATTAGTTCAAAATGTTAAGTTTTTCCACTAAGAAAGCACAGTCAATAAGTGTGGCTTGTTGTTCATAAGACCAGCGGCTGTGTTCCTGCTGGTTTCACTCCTCTGACTCTCTCTCTACAGTCCAGCATGTTCTGCAGAGGCAGTTTTTAATAGCACAGAGAGAGAGAGTTCTGCCACCACACAGCCCACAGCTCAAATGGATGGGATACACTGCTTTTCACATTGAGTCCACGGGTCTGTGCACTGATTTACCTCATATCCAACCCCACAATAGCACAGTATATCCGTGTCAATTACAACTTCATGTTCTCTAATTAGATTCACAGTGATACAATCGGAGGCAGAGGGATGTTTGTTTTGAGGCTGCGCGGCGTCTCCTGGGAGGATATTCACATCCTTTTGATCAACAGATAACATTTTGTTTCAGAGGTAATTATGCCAAAGTGTTACAATAAAATCAAATTTAACAGAGCTCTGAATGTAGGACATCTGATATCCTTTGGATTCATCTCACATGGCTTCTGTTTAATTGTTTAACTTTTTACACAGAATTATATTAGCAGGAATATCAATGAGATAATGCAAAAAACATTCCCATATTAATTGACATATTGAATTGGTATGGAAATGTATGTCCAAAACATGTCATGACACCACAAAGTCCCACCTTATTTAAGCATATCAATATCCAGCTTGGATCCATACTTCCAAACTTGTGCCCACAAGCTCTGCGGGGAACTTGGGTGTCATGACTGACGACCAACTGACCTTCAAGGTTCATGTGGCTACAATTTCTCGATCGTGTCGATTCGCCCTGTACAACATCAGGAAGACCAGACCCTACCTGACCAAGCAATCCACATAACTCCTGGTTGTTTATAACCCCTTGTTTTATTGCTCTTAGACTACTGCAACTCTCTACTAGGTCTCCCAGCATGCACCACCAAGCCTCTGCAGATGATCCAGAACGCGGAGGCACGTCTGGTCTTCAACCAGACCAAGACAGCACATGTCACTGCACTACTCATCTCTCCGCAGCCCGCATCAAATTCAAAACCCTTCTCTTGCCTACAAAATAATAACTGGCACAGCTTCTGCATATCTGAACTCCTTTGTTCAGGTTCACAAACCCTCCTGCCCACTGCGTTCTTCAGGCAAAAGACATCTGGCTCCTCCGCCGCTGAAGGGCTCTACGTCTCAAACCAGACTCTTCTCCTCAGTAGTTTCCCAGTAGTGGAACAAACTTCCAAACTCTATCTGATCTGCTGAGTCCTTATCAATCTTTAAGAAGAGACTGAAGACCCAGCTCTTAACTGAACACATTGGCGAGGCTAGCCCATTTTTAGGGGTGCTTCAGCACCCCTTAAAATGGCCTCAGCACCCCTAAAACTTGGAGTAAGAATTGTTGTTGTTCTTAAATTTTTGTAAATGATGTCCAAAACAAACTCTGTAGTTTGTGGAGAGTGAGAATCCTTTAGTTGTTGTGATGTGAATCAACTAAGTAAGTTGCTCCAAAGCTCTGTCTCATACTTCTTTCCTTCTAGAGTTGTTCTGATTCAGATACCATATCGGCGAGTACTGGAGTCCAGGCACCGTTTTCCAGTTAGTTGGGTTTGCCCGGTTAGCTTCGTTAGCGCCATTAGCGCAGCTACAGTCAAACTGGAGCTGTCCACTTGTCCACCTGTGAAGTGCGTACTTGTGTCTCTGTTGTTAAACTTTATCTTTACTTTAGAGACTAATTTTAACTATCGTGAGTCACGGAAATTTGACGTCCAGGGCTTCTTTTTCTGGTCCTTCGTCATGACTCCCTGTCAGTGCTGCGGCATTTGGGCCAGAGTGAAAACAAACGACATAATCACTGTATAGGAAAGCAAAAATAAAATCACAGTATGTGTGAAAACACTCACTGTGGCTTTTTAAATTAATTGCTATGTATTCCTAGATTTATATTTGATATTTTTCAGTTGTGTCTTACTGTCAACGTGGACAATAAAAATAGTTAAATGTTTTTCTTTGCTGTATTTATTCATGTTTTACAGAGGATTTAACCTGAACCAGACTTTGCAACAATAATAATCACATTACATTCATGCAGGCATAGTAGTATATACTACACACACTCACAGTAGATCTATATATTTAGGCTATAACACACAGGTATGAGATGTGTGAAAGATAAGTCTCTCTCGCTCTCTCTCTCTCTCTCTCTCTCTCTCTCTCTCTCTGGAAACAGTAACAACTCATACTCCTATATTTTGTATTTTGTTGTCCAAGTAGCTGGTACTTTGTTCAGTGACAATAAAGTTCAATCTAATCGAATCCAATGACCGTTGTTGGAGGGTGGGTGGTGGCAGTGGGGCTCAATGGGTGCTCAGCACCCCTAAAGCTCTGACCCTAGAACACCTCCATACTTAATCTACACAGGTGAGAACTATAGAAAGTAAGAATACTCTTGTGTTGTTTCTTGACTACATCTTTGCTTGTGCTGTATTAACTCTCAAATGTACGTCGCTTTGGATAAAAGCATCTGCTGAATTACATTGTAGAATTGTAGAAGACAACAGCCAGGGGTCAGACTACAAGTGCACACATATTTACTACTTGAAGAGGAAATAAGTAGTCAGTAGTCTGTATTTCGACAAATGACAACAAAAAGAAGAAAATGTTCATCCTACTACCATTTATGTTCGGTGAAAGGTTGAAAGATGCACAAAGCTCCTTCAATTGCACCCCAGGCAGACAAGATTGTCTGAACCAAATGTCATCGCAATCCATCGAAGACTTGACGTTTCCTCAAGAGCCACCACAAGGTTTACATTTGCGGTTTTGAAAGAAATAGCTCAAACCCGTGTAAGTTAAAAGGATGCATCATCAAGAATCATGAATGTCTGTACAAATCTTTGTGCTAATCAATCAAATACAGTGAGTAAAATATTTCAGTCAGAATGGAACAGACCTTGCCTTCCCTTATTCTGCTCAGACCCACTCGGTTTCCAGGTCAGGTCTTAGGAATTAAGCAGACTTAAGAACACACATCTGAAGAGAACTCAATCACCTCTGCTGTGAAACTAGCTGAAAATAAGCTTATCAAGAGTGTTTATCCTCCACTGTCTACCTTGGATAAAAAATCACGGCATCAAATTGGACTTGAATGTTATTGTCTGCTCCTACATCGTGGATTCATTTTATCTGTCCAATTTTCTTGCTAACAGTGCAAGAATGCCATTAATAATGCAGATAAAATATATTGCAGTTCAACTGTAATCAATCTTCAGCAACTTCATTAAAGGGGACTTTGTACAGGTCAGCAAAAGCCTTCTTATTACCAAACATTTAGATAAACCATTCCCAGATTAGGATGAAATGACAAGCACTATACATTGCCCATGCATGTAAATGTCTACTTGAGTTACCACCTGTGACAGATTGTCAAATTGCCCAGCGAATATCCTGCCTCATGCCCAGTGCATGCTGGGATAGACTCCAGGCCCCCCCAAGAACCTAAACAGTATAACCAGTTTAAAAAACGGATGCCGAGATGGATCTATTTGATATATCTTCTCGCTGTGCGCTCTGTCTGTCAGTATGATGTCACTCGTTGCCATCAGTGTCCACAGGATGCTTTTCCAATTCAAATTCAATCAGGGAGAAAATGAAAATCTCACTGGGCTGTATTATTTATACACAGAGAGCCTGCTTTCTTCATGCTGTGATCAGCAGCCTGCTCTCATTATGCATACACATATATGCACACAGATATATGCATTTCACATAAAGTCGAATATAGCATAAGACAAAAAAGACTGCTTCCTATACCGTCATATCATATATTCCTACTATATATGTATGATTTAGAAAGAAGAAAATAGTCCTTTTGTGCTCAGTGCAGCACTGGAACTCTGCCACTGGAATCTGTGGTAGGCAGATATACTGTAGAGGTATTCCTTAAAAGCACTGTTTGTGTCTGGGACAGTGACTAATGTACAGTGACCTAAGGAGTCAATTGTTTAATGAGGAGGCTTGTGTTTTGGCAAGATTCATAAAAAGTACATGGCAGCTAAGGATAACCTGAGTACACTGGAAAAATAAAATTATTCCGCATGGTTTTCCCTGGTATGATAATGCAACCTGTAACCATGACACAGAAGTCACTGTTACAGTTTTAATTAAGGGACGGTTTCTTTAAAACTGTTTCTCTGCCTGTGTGTGACTGGTACCTTGCTGAACTTCGGCTGGCATGTTTGGTGTCCACATAGATAGTGTTGCTACTGCGGCGCCGCCAATACCAGCCCTTTCTTTCTACAGGACATTGGGTTTGCCTTTGATAACATATTAATAAATCTTGTGGTATCAAATAAAGGAATTCTGTCTAGAAAGCTTTTAATCTGAAACTGAAACAGGAGTTATTGAGTTCAGTTTTTTTTTTTTCATATCAGTAGTCATGTTTCCATCGATGATTTTCTTATCTTGAAGATGTGCATGAGAAAAGTGGAAACACCAAAATTTAAAAAAAAAAGGTTAAAAAAAATGTGCATAGAAGTTTCTACGCTCGCTTTAGGTGCTTCTTCGTTTTTGGGGGGAAAATGGTTAATACTCTAAACAGAAGATGAAAACACTTTTTCTGAATAAGTTCTGACGTAGTGAACATTTAACTCACATGACTGATCAGCTGTTTTCGTTCTGACATTAAAGAACATTACTTTTTACATAGCTTCCGTGGCTCACATCACCCTAGTAACTACTTCACTTCCGACATTTACGTACATATATTTACTGTTTAAACTGTCTTTTATAACGCCTCACCAGGCAGTTTATTGTCCAAACCTAGGTCAGTGGTTTTGTAGCCTAAATTCACGGAAACTGCAGCCTTTTTTTACAACCGCAAGCCAAATTAACAAACAGTCTATTCTGATTTTGTTGTAATTACCACTGGAGTGCATATTTTGGCTGGGCTGCCCCTTTAGAAAGTCAATTTATTTAGCTGCAGGTGTTTCTTAATCACCTTCCTGACTTGAAGCTATTGGCAAACTGCATATTATACTGACAAATAGCTGACAAGCTAATCCTAAAGAAGTAAAAAACATATCAAGTCAGCACCATTGGACAGTATAAAGTTTTGTGAAAAGTTACATGAACTGACACTTTTACCCACTGCGAGGTGAATCGTTACAGCAATTAATTTCATGGATCTGTGTTTCCGCCACGTCAACTGGGGATTAGAGAACAAAGGGAGAAATAAAAGAAAATGGGTGAACAGTGCTGAGTTTAGAGGACGACATGTCACGGCAGCGGGGTCTTAAATTCTGACGAGGAGCAGAATGTGACAGGGACCATCTCCCTGACACTAGAGAGGTTTAATCATCTCTCATGGTTTCACACATCATCGCTCCTCACTCCAGATTAGATAAATCACTCCTTTTAATAAAGCCTTTGTGGGAGTTTGCAGACTCTCAGAGGAAATCGTGATCTACGGTGTCTCAGACTGTGGTAATGTCAAATATCTACATAAGTCCCTTACCAATAATACACTGGTATATTACCTTGTTGGTCACAGAAGGTCACAGCACTGACGCTTGTCACTATTTTCTGCTAAAATGAAGCAGGAGGGAAAAGACTATTTTGGCAGCTCTGTGGCCTCAGACAGTCTGAAATCATCAGCCCAGTCTGCTGTACCTCACGGCAAAGCCACGGGCACAGCCAGCAGTTCAGCTCGTCATTGTAATGGATGAGGGGAGATAATACAAGATCCTGTCAAGTGCTTTCAAACTGAGGTCCTGAGGAAGTTCAAATCATTTGCATTTGAACTTTTTCTCCTCTGAATATCTCGCTCGCACGGCTAACTAAGGCCGGATGAATACATGTGAAAACACAAGTATTGCTCACATGAAGTCCCACTTAAAAATAACATTCAAAAAGGGGAAACATGATCCACAATGTCTTTTCATACAAAGGGTACGACAAGATCTCGAACCTTAAAGACAGAATAGTTCATTTGTCAGTACCACCCATTACACCATGACACATATGTGGGTATCACGGCTCGTGGTACAGCATCATTATACATACACATATGGTTCACGGTTTTAATAAAGCTGTATAGTTTCTTTTAACTTTGCTTTGCCGTCAATCACTACTACGTCAGCAAGAAATATGTAAATATAGCTTGTATTTCGCTGCCCATACACACAACATTTATTGACATTTTTAAGGGGAGACCAGTCTGAAGGGTATCAATGCAAGCCCTCATTTCACTCCGTTTCTATCATCTCTAACCAACTTCATCTCTCTCCCTCTAATGCCAGACAACTCAAGGAAAATCCTGCTATTGACTTACAATCAATCCATCCTGCTGCCATAGTGGTGGCAGCAGATTCAGCACTAGTCACTGAATCCAGATTCTCTTGGGGGCGTTCCCAGGCCAAATAATTTAACATAATCCCAGTTGTGTTTTTAGATCTGAAAAAAGGATCTCCTACAAGTGCCTCAAATAGCTCAGGGTCCATGATCAGACACACCAAACCACCTCAACCAGGTCCATTCAGTGCAAATGAGCAGCAGGTCTACTCCCGACCTCACCATTCTATCCCTAAGGGTGAGAGCACAAAACCTGTGACGGAAACTCATTTTGGCCTCTTGTGTTTTCAATTTCACTCTCCAAGTTGCAACCCAGAGCCTGTGGCCCCAGATAAGGACAGGAATGTAGATTGGTAAATTGAGAGAAAAAATTGAATTGACAAACACAATCTGGTACATTTGTCACTGCAGACGATGTACCGATTGGTTTGTGGGAGTAATTTATTCAGAAGCCCTTCAGAACAAGAGCTGCTTGGCTTCCAGTGAGCCTACAGTTGGGACACTGGCGTTTGCTCTATCTCTGAAATAACTGCTGGTCCACACAATATTCTTCCTCTCTGACTTAAAGTTGGAAGTCATAACTTGATTATGCACCAATGCCAAAAATCCATGTCTGATTGCATCCAGCTGTTACTTCCCACTAACTGGATTCATGCCTTCTCTATATTTTTGCTCCGTCTCAGTCTCAACACAACTTTGGGTGAAAAAAACCCCTGCAGAAATGCACATGTGATAAATTTGCAAAGCAAGCAGTTACATTTGTTTTTTGTTATTTTTTCAATAAAAGAAATCAAGAGAATTGGAAATAACCTCAGTCAACAGCCTAATGAAGGCAAGGAAGTTGTGTCTCATGAATAAAGCATGGTTACTCGGGAAAAGTTGTGGAATACGATTTAATTTTAAATGACTTGTATTGAAGCTCTGGTCTCTCAAGACTAGAAAAACACATCCTTTGCTACTACAGGTACCAGTTATTATGTTCATACATAAAACCAGAGGTACAGGCACGTCTTGAGTAAAGTCCCAAGTCCTAAACATTGACTTTCAAGTCCTGAATAATTCTTTATGTGCTATTTACCAAATGCAAGGTCATTTAACATCAGACTAATAATATTTTACATTTACAAAAATCAAGAATGCTTTTAAATTGTACTTATTTTTTTGTTAAAACAGTAAGTGTAACTTAACTTCATCATAAAACAGTAGTGTTGACACTGAACTTTCATGGAAAGAATGGCATGGGGGGAAATCAAGTATTGAACATTTTCAATTTAAAAGTCTCAAGTCAGAGTGAACTCATTGGTGTTGAAGTCCAAGTCGAGCTGCACTTGAGTCCAAGTCCACACAATGAACATAAGCAATTGTATTGCTGTTGGCGTCATATGAGGTGATAAAATATCAGTGTTGGTGTTATAGTTTGTTTTGCTTCCCACAAGTAGCTAAATATATTTTAAAAAATTGAGTGGAACCTGTTGAGCTCAGACTGTGTTAATGTATCTTGACCAATTATTCTCCAACTACATTAAGAGACAAAAAGAAACCTCAGGACTTACTCAAGTCTTAATGTGCTCTTTACCAAATGTAAGGTCATTTTAACATCAGCGTAATAATATATTACATTTTCAAAAATCATGAATCCTTTTCAATTTTGTTTATTTTTTTTGTTAAAACAACTTTCTTAAAGTGCAACTGAACTTTATCATAAATAAGTAGTGCTGGCAATGGGACTTTCTTGGAAAGTATAGCTTGGGGGGGAAACAAGTACTAAGTATTTTCAATTTAAAAGTCTCAAGTTAGAGTGAAGTCATTGGTCTTAAAATCCAAGTCGAGCTGCACTTGCGTCAAAGTGCACACCTCTGCATAATACCACCACTTACAGCCAGCTAGGTGTCCACAGTGCAGTCAGCTCTCGTCAGATCAAGCTGTGAGAAGCAGCAACGTCCTGTCATTTTAACTACATAGTCCATGGTGAGATTGCATGGTGTGTAAAGGAGATGTACAGTTAATCATGTCCAACACCTACTGTCAGTCTCAGGGGAGAGGTAAGACAAGTTAAGGGGAGTATGAGAAGTATTACTGCACAGCACTGTGTCAGCGATGCACATTTGACAGCAGGCGGGATAATTCAGAGGTTGTATCATTGGTCGACATGGAGGTGATGATAGATGAGACACTGTAGGCTATTCACTACCAGTCTATTACTGTATCCTTATTCTCTCTGAGGCAATCGAGATAAACAAAAACTCCTCGTGCTTAATTGTAATTCCATGTTAATTAATTAAGCTTCTAGGGCCTCAGTGGGGCAACCATAGTGTAGATTTTAATTAAGAGTCAGAGCTGCAAGGTTTGTCTGGTTATTTGAACTTTTAGCATTATTTTTTGGCCCTAATGCAAAAAAAGTTATTAAGAATAAAACTGCATGAAAGACATATACTGCATATTTCTGTTATCAATACTTTTATAATACAATGGATAAAATTACTATATTTAGTGTGAAACATGTTACTAAATGTGTAAAGTCTACACAGGCCATGTTCCCCTCAGCTCCACAGAGTATTAAGCATCTTTCAGCTATTTGATTTGTTATTACAGGCCATAACTTTACTGTCTTAGCTCACTCTCATCAGCCAGCAGCAACAGGAAACTGTTTTCAGCAAAAAGTTTTAATAAAGCTCCAGTATGCTACCTGCCCAGCACCTAATGGCAGACATAGAAGGTGAGTGAGTTCTAGCTGGAGAAAAGCAACCAAGCCACCAGAATAAAATGTTGGAATTGTAGATTCCTGTAAACCATATACACAGGGTGTTCATAAAGTATATCTACAATTTAAAAACATTATTACAAAGGCAATTGATTCTTCATTTGATTTGTTGTATGTACTCAGTGGTTATCAAAGTTTTTAATCACATTGCATGTGTATTCCAGGTACCATGTTGATGAAATCGGTAGCGGTAAATTAACCTTTATAAAAATGGCTACTCCTCAAGAGAATGCACTATGTGTATCATGGTTTATTGAAACAAAAAAAAATCTTTCTGTGGGATTAGGTTAAAGATATCATGTATCCAACAAAGATACCGGACATCACTGACCCAAAGCAAAAGATCTCTGATGTCATTTAGACCATTGATGAGGCTTTCCTACAGCCAACATGGTGAGAAATACCATCTTGATGTGCTTCGTGCAACTAATGGTGCCCATGTAAAGGTGTACTAAAACCTTCAATATATGCTGAATCTTGAACTTTCTAAACTGCAACCCATTCTCAACTCTTCACATACCAACAGTTTGTTAGGATCCCTTGTGTCAGTTTGGGGTCCACTATACACACAAAAACATTTAGTAAACAAAAACTACTTAGATATGTAGGAAAAGATTGTGGTTTGGGTTAAAATAAGTACACTTGTTACATAAGTTAAGTTTCTTTTTCACATGGGACAAGAACATGACTTCACCTGTTTGTCAATTTTAGACACTCAAAGTAAGTGTCATGGCAAAGATGGCTTTGCATAGGAGTTAGTTAAAAGCCCAGTGAATCTCATACAGTCACAAAATAGTGTCAAATGCGTTTCATATCAATGGATCTGTGCTTTGCAGACACCAAGTATTTTCAATTTAAAAGTCTCAAGTCCAAGTGAAGTCACAAGTCATTGGTGTTATAATCCAAGTCGAGCTGAAACTCTTTTTTCAAGTTTAAAGTCATCGAATATGTGACTTGAGTCGGAGTCTGTGCCATATGACTCACGTCCACACCTCTGCATATAACCACCAGTCAGTCAGCCAAAGTACTGTCATTTCAACTACATATTCCATAAGTATAACCTTGGTGAGATTGCATGGTGTGGAAACGAGATGCATAGCTAATCATGTCCAACACATACACACAGATTGTGTCAGTCTCAGGGGAGAGGTAAGGCAAGATGAAGGGAAGTATAAGAAGTATTACTGCACAGCGATCTGAGCGTCGAAAATTGAGAAAGATGGTTTTGCATTGGAGTTAATTAAAAGCCCAGTGCATCTCATACAGTCACAAAAGCTTGTCAGATGCGTTTCATATCAATGTATCTGTGCTTCGCATACATCCAGGCTATGAGAAGATTGGAACATTTAGCAAAACACAATGAAAATAAGCATTATTATTGCTGTTGGCGCCATATGAGGTGCTAAAATATCAGTGTTGGGGTTATAGTTTGTTTAGCCTCCCACAAGTTGCTAATTAAATAAATAAATAAATCGATGGAACCTGTTGAGCTCAGACTGTGTTAATGTATCTTGACCAATTATTCTCCAACTACATTAAGAGACAAAAAGAAACCTCAGGACTTACTGAACTTGGTGATGGAAGAGGAGGATGATGGAGGGAGAAACTGAGTCGTGGCCCGCAGCCAAAACCTGACTGTCTTTACAGATGAAGGTGACGCTCCCCTTCTGTCTGAGATCCAGATGAAAGAAGGGTTCAGCCGCTTAGAAAGCTCAACAGGGAAAAGTGCTATCTTCAAGTTAACTGTCACGGCTATCACAGCTGTCAGCTGTCATAATTATCACAGAGGCCTTGAACTGATTGCCATAAGATGATACAAGGTTATCTTCATGACAGACCTATTTAATATCAAGAGACAAGCGGAGGCTGGTCCAAGCATTTTCTCGGGTCCTTGTTTGCCCCTTTTCACAATAACCCAACCTCCCTCGCTCCCCTGGTGTCTCAGGAAGTCTAAAGTGGGAAATTTAAAGCAATACTTCACCAAAAATATAGACTTTTGAGTATCAAACACTCACCACTTGTTCTCTCAATGTTTGGAGCCTGTGTCTTTGCATGGCACAGCAGCTGCAGGATAGCTTGGATTAGCTGACCTAGTTTCAATGCAAAAAAAAGAAAAAGACAAGAAGAAAAAGTATCACAAGTCAACATCTCCACTGTACCACTTGGGTCAGTAGAAGTGATAGTTGAGACTTAATATTTTGCATACCACAGATAATATTATGTGACATTTATGCACTGTAACGAAAAATCTGTTCAATTTACGGTAAAATACGTTAAAAAAAGTTACAGAGTGGTTTTTTTTTTTACTGTTAATTTAAATGTAAATATCAGCAAAAACTGTAATTTAGACTGAAAAGTCCTTGTTAATCTGTCCTTGTGACAATATAGTATTTCTCCATTCATTTTCACATGAAAATTCTATATTTCTACAGTAAAAATGTGTTTTCTACAGTTTTTCAAAAGTTTTGTAAACTATTCCTTGATTTATGGTCATTAAAAGTGTCTACTGCGGTGATATGCAATTTTTAATTTCACACCCTATTTCTCATGCAATTTGACAGTGTTTTACTGTAATCTCTACAAACATTTTTTACAGTGGGGAATAGTGACAATAGCAGGAAGTGTAGTATCACCTCTGTAAGTGAAAGGTTACTTAAGATTGAACTGTTGACATAATAACATTGAACTGTTGACATAATAGCATTGAACTGTTGACATAATAACTGAAATGTGTCAAATGTGCAATATTCTGCAAAAGGCACAATGTTAAAAGAACAAATTTGTTTTATCCAACTTTTCTCAAAACTGTAGACATGAATATAGGCAGGTTATATTCGACTCAGTGCTGTTTCACAGCTTTTTCCAGTTGTCAAAGATCTGACAATCAACACTTCACTTTGAGAGTTTTCACAGAAAATAATTTACAGTTCCCAAAACAGTTTAATCAGTTGTTATTTTTCACTTGAAACCTACACATTAGTTTAACATGCTGGAATAGGAATAGTCTGTGTGATCACAGTATCTGCTGAGCACAGCTGCTGGTCCATCACTCCCACTGTTTAAAGCAAGCTCTTTTTTTTTTCTTCTCAAGAACCCAATGTACTATAATGCTCTGCCACGAGTGTATTATTATTCAAACAAGCAGGGCCTATGAATAACAATGATACATTGTTGTTTTTCCTCCCGTCAGAAAGTCTTTCTGTGATTATAGTTCCACCTCTTTCTGTATGGAGCCATACAACCCTGATTCCAAAGAAGTTGGGACGCTGTGAAAAACAAACCCAAAACAGAGTGCAGTGATTTGCAAATAATTTGAACTGTACGTTTTTGCAAATCATTGCATTCTACGTTTGGCGTACGTTTCTCACATCTTCCCAACTTTTTTATAATCGTGGTTGTACTTGCTGGTTCATGGGACTTAACAGGGTTATATGGGAATTAACACAAATAAACCTGGGAATTTACTAAATTGAAGGTTGGCCCTGAACAGGGAACTTAAATATAGTTGGGGAAACTATATTTTAACATAATTTTGACTAAAACAATGAGATTTCACGCAAGTACACTTGAATATCTGCTATTCCTCAATCACATGTACACAGGACACTGCTTACTGCAGGGCTGCTGAGGCCACGCCCCCTACATGCACTGTGCATTACTCCATCACATGTTCAATTCATTCAGTGTTGAATGGGACTTTTTTTGGAGGGAGAGGGGCTGTTTTAATTTTTTAATTTAATTTTTTTTAATTTAATATGTTAAATGGGAAAATTTTCCACTGACTATCACATTTACTTTTACATGTACTTTAATGCAACTGCTCAAAAACACTGAACATCAATCTTACAATGTTTTTTTTTATTTTCTTCTATATATTCTTTTATATTATAATCATTATTTCTGCAGAGAGCTGTTTGTATGCTACTTCATAGTCCTGTGCTTTTCTTCATTTGCTTTTAGTAACCAAACAAATTGAATCCCACCAGTAGAAAGCCCAAAACACAGTGGAAATGTCAGATGTGCATGTTTTTTTTTTGTGCGCCAGAGGCCAATTGTGCACTCCTGTCACCAAGTGGAAGCAAAGTCCCTTCATGTGTCGCTCTGAACCTGGTTGTATTATTGAACATCAAAAGGAGTTGAGTAGAGCAATTTTGTCTTTACTGTTGCCAGAGAGGCAAAGGTTGACACAAGCAAATTTTAGAGGTGCATACAAAGTCAATATGGCACAGATAGTATTAATATATTCAAACAGATGCAAAAAAAACTTGACACAGTTGTATGACTACATTAACTTAGACACAAATCAAACTATAAAAACTGCATATTATAGCCTTTTCCAATAAACTTAAATGAAATCCAGCAGTTTCAGCAGAGCCCTCAGACAGGCTAGCTGAAACCAATAGTTGATCCACATGTGTCCCTCTGCCGTGTTCCTGAGCAGAATGAGTGACAGGTCGACAAGAACAAATTATCTGACAGAAAATGGAGTAACAGCCAGAGAGAGTGACATGAGGGTGGAGGCAGAGAATCAGAACTGCTACCTGTCCAAGAAAAGGTTGGAAAGACACACAAAGACTGAGAATGACTGTGGGCACGTCATGTTCCACAGTATTATGTGGCTGGACATTTGCCAGAGCTCTCATTATGGAGCTACAAGGTGCAGAACAGCCTGTAGATAATAATGCCTTTCACCTGCAAACTGTAATTAATCACAACAACCCACAAGTGGAAAAACATGGCTTCCAATTATTTGCATTTTGCTGCTTTCATGTAACATAAATCCTTTTCTTTCTTTTCTTTTTGTTTGCTCAGAATATGCACAATATTGCATGTTAAAGGGTTTGATTTTATGTCATATATGCAAGCCTTTGCTGAGTGGTTTTGCAGTAGGTGTGGTTAATAGTGGGGCTGGGTTCCAATTCCATTACCCTTAAAGTTATACCGATGCCAATATCGTTTGTTATTTAATTCTACTGTATTTAATCCCCATCATGTGAATGGAAGCATTCAGTTACGTAAAGTACAACCACCACCACTGTGTGGGTTGTAGCTGCTGCATTAGTGGGCCAATAACACGACACAATCAATATCAAAATCCAAGAATGCTTGTGGTGACTGACTGTGAGAAAAGTCATTCAAATACAATTTTTTTGTAGATCTGGGTACAAAAGGGATCAAATGCAAGTATCATTTTGTTTCAAAATGTTTTTACATTTTACGTTACATTTTTTATCTTAACGTACCAATACCCGGTATGGAGTCTCATGACCCATCAGTTAACCTGGCTGGGTTTTACTGCAGAAATTCATCCCAGGCAGCCATAAGCCAAGTGAAGTATTTTGGATCAAATATAGCAAAGACGAATCAGTCCCATATGAGAAGTAGCAATGATTAAACCCCATCCAATGATGGAGGTGCTGTGATTTAGAGATAAATAAATGTGGACAAACTATTTTAGATAAGACAGACAATTTTTACAAAACATGGAGAAATGGCAAGGTGAAAAATACACAATTATCATTACCAGTAGAGCTTAATGACTTTGTTTCCCTAAGAGTTCAAAGCTCTAAACAAAACTGTAACTAAAGGGTGAAATTGCTATTACTGGAGTTTTTATCTGTTAACATGCTTTATTTATCTCTGTTTGAAATGCTCAATTTGTATAGACCACCAAGTATCAAACACACAATAAAAAAAAAGCATCTTTATACTGTCAATCTATACAACTATACAATAGCTATACAATCGCTGCTGCTCAAAAATGATCATATTACACAGACATGGTACACAGGTGGTGTAAATGTCAGATGCTTATTTTAAAAAAGAAGTCATGTGTCTGTCATAAAGTAAGTGTTGATAATGGTTGTCGTCCACTATCTTTTTTTTTAATACAATTCCAGGTTTTTTTTTTTTTTTGGTAGTTCCAGTTCTTTTTGCACATATACAGTAATGGAAAAAAATATTAGACCATTGTTTTCATTTTTTCATTCATTGTTGTTCATTTTAATGAGCCTGATTCATCTAAAGGTACATTTGTTAGGACAAATATAATGCAAACAACAAAAATAGCTCATAAGAGTTTCATTTAAAAGCTGATATCTAGCCATTTTCCTTGGTTTTCTTGATAATAACCAAAATCAATAACAAGAAAATCATGGGAAATGGCTAGATTTCAGCTCTTAAATTAAAATAATTTTATTCATCCAAACAAATGAAAGCAAGGAGAAAACAAGGGTGGTCTAATATGTTTTCCATGACTGTATATATAGTAAATCTACGTTATTAGATAAATTGCCACCAGAGTGGTAACTGTATTAGCATTGATGAAGCAGCGATTATTCCGACACTATGCGACTGCAGAAGGCAATTTGCTATTTCACAGTGGAGCCTCTTCTGATTCTATGTATTTGAAAAGATGAAAGAGTTCATTTCACTTTATGGTTAAAAGTGCTGGTCCTTGATGCAGTAATGTTTATATTTATGATGATTGTTGTGTTCATGTCGTAATTATGGTGATGGTGACAAACTGTATTGCCTCTTGAAATGATAAAAGGCGAAATATGCCAGCAGTGTACAATGTTTCTAGTGTACAAAATGTAAATATGACTGTGTTGGAGTAACTGGAAGGAACATTTGGTTCAGTTTTTCTGCTAAGAAAGGCTGAGGAACTCACAGAGCTATACCAATGCCCTGCAAATATTGAATTTATATTGATATTTTTTCTCAGGACAACAGAAAATTTGAGAATTTCCATTTCCCAAGTTTTCACTGAAATATAAAAAAGTAATCTGCCTACTCACAACCATCCTTACTACAAGGTCTTAGTACAAAAAGATAAGTTGGGGAGTCTGAACAAATTGAAAAATGGAAAAAAAAAAATTCCCTGTTCCCCTCCAAACCCAAAAATTGCAAAACCAGATAATTCAATATATACTGTATCCTTTTGATATAAATCTATTCATATGAAAAATCAAAAAAGGCCCCAAACAGGACATTTAAATGAAGAAATTGGCCAAATGTGACCTCAATTATCCCTTCCCTGTCTGTCTACTTCTACAGGTTGTGAAATACAGAGGGTTCACTTTCAGTTCACAGTCTCTCATAATTTATTTCACCGTGCAGCTGGATTGAGAAATTGAACTGGAAACATAGAACAGAGAAGAGGCATTACTCCGTCTCTTTGCACAGAGCAGCAAAGTAAAAGCCAGGCTTCATTTTTCTTCACTCGCTCTATGAAAAGGAGTTGATTTATTCATGACACAACTGCTAAAATGTGTGGGAAATGTTAAATCTGTGATTTTATTATGTCTCTGTGCTGCCATTCAGTCACTCCTCACGTTTAAAACATTTAAAGTTGTTTAATTGTTCCGTTTATAATCTAGTTTACAACTCTTTCACAAATTTAACAGGCTTTTAATTTAACATAATCTTCCCGGATGATGAATATTCACTGGTTGAATCCTGTGGAGTCAAACTGCCTTGATGTGTTACTTTGTACTTGGTTTGTTGGAGTGTCACAAAAGAGATTTCTTAAAATTTCCCATTAGACAAAATCTGCTACTTTGTTACTACCTGGGAAATATTGTAAAAAATATGCAGATCTGTGTAAAAACAGCAAGGCTGACTGACTGGCTAAAGTGCAGTAAAGCAGAACCACAAGCTTAACGTTTTTTAATCTCTGTATGATTACTGCAGCATTAAAATCAGCAGTGATCATCCCTGTAACAAAGAAAAAGCAGTATCAGCATTATTAAATGACAACAGGTCAGCTGCACTGATCTCATCTGCAATGAAGATCTATTACCCGCTGTTAGTGTATGGGGCTGGTAGGTCAGTTGTTGTTGACACTGTTTCCTTAAAGTGCAACACACACTGTATAAAAGCAGTGATACGCAAACACCAAACAGGGTGCTGGGTGGCCCGTTGACCATTTTCATCTCACACTTAAAAAATAGTCTGATTCACAATGGAAGGAGGTTTTTTTTTTATAAAGCTGAATGTAAATAAGGTGCCAGAGTGCAGAAAAGAGCGTGTTTATCCAAATAAAAGTGCCACAGGAGAGAAGGCTGATCTTTGCGTGATGGCCTTTCAGGCTGTGCAAAGAGCAGGAGGAGCAGACAGCGAAGCCAGCAACACGCAGGAAGAACGATTGGACTGATTTTTGGGACATTTTTTGGATGAGTTTGATCTTATAAATGTGTTTTTTTTTCCACTAAAAGAGCTTAATACTATCCCTGGGGAAGAGCAGTTTATGTTGATGAATCATTTCAACATTTGCACGATGGCATATGTTTAATGTATAAACTCCTTGAAACGCAACCAAAGCATTTATAATTAAAATGCAGTTTCAGCTACTGCACACAGTAAAATCTTATCTGTCACACAGGCCTCGTGTCGATCCTTGTGCCAAGTTTATTAAATAAATTAAAAAATAAAGAATCTCAGAGAAATTTACTTATGGTTATTTTAAAGTTTTTTCTGACAGTTATAATGTACATTAAATTTTGGGCACGTGTGTTGCAGAAAAAGAAAGATAAACCCCTTCCCCCACCCTGCACCCACTTCATGTGGGCTTCACTTTATGCATAGAATCAGTGGTGGAAAAAGTACTAGAATTATACAGAATGACTCCACTACAAGTAAAAGTCATACATTCAGAACTTACTTAAGTAAAAGTAAAAAAATGATCAGCATCAAAATGTACTTGTTATGTAGAATGGCCTCACTCATATTGTTTTATATATTCTAAAGATGTTATTAGGTTATTAATATTGATGCATTTGTGTAAGCAGCATTTTCATTTTGCAAAGATAGGGTTCATTTTAACTACTTAATATACTGTTATGAGCTTTACTTAAAAAAAAGCCTAATCACTTAAAATGTATCATGTTTTATGTTAAATCTTGATCTGAAAAGTAACTAAAGCTGTCAGCTAAATGTAGTGGAGTAAAAAGTACAATATTTGCCTCTAAAATGTAGTGGAGTATAAGTATAAAGTTACATGAAATAAAAATACTCAAGTAAAGTACAAGTACCTCAAAACTAACTACAAGCACTAAGTGCAGTACTTGAGTAAATGTACTTAGTTACATTCCACCTCTGCATAGAATGCAATGCAAATATCATACTGACTGAAGTTAACAGTACTTACTGTATAACCCAAAATCTAACAGGATAACTACTCTCACATCACAACATCACTACAAGGTGTATATATCTCCCAGCCCTATATAACAGCTTGTGGAAGACCATTTTCTCCTAAAACATGAGAATGCACCTGTGCACACAGCAAGGCCTGTAGAGAAATTGTAATTGCAAGAACTGAGTACCCTGCACAGAGGTCTGATCCCAAAACATCCAAAACCTTTGGGATGAGTTAGAACAGCCACTGCGAGCCCAGCCTCGTCGCCCAGCATCAGTGTCGGGCCTCACAAATGCTCTTGAGGCTGAATGGGAGCAAATCCCTGCAGCCAGGTTAAAAAAAAATCCTGCGGAAAGCATTTTGAGAAGAGTGGATGCTGTTATACCAACATATTACCACCCCTGTCTTGGGAATTATATGATCAACGATGGCCTTTGACCAGGGAAATCGCAGCCTCAACAAAAAGCAAAGATGTGTGTGTGGTTGACCCCACTTAGCTGTGAATTTAAGTGAGCCAAGATGGAGGAGACATTGATCATTGCTGAGTCTAACCAGCCAATCTCTTTCTCC
Organism: Centropristis striata; assembly: GCF_030273125.1. Taxonomy (NCBI): domain Eukaryota; kingdom Metazoa; phylum Chordata; class Actinopteri; order Perciformes; family Serranidae; genus Centropristis; species Centropristis striata. Next base: position 24,386,183 of record NC_081518.1, read on the forward strand.
GTATCACCAACAAGAACGCTAAAATGTTTCTCTGTCCTTCAGTTGACATTTCTCATTGGAAATCTGAAACAGATTACAAACCAGTAAAATGATGAGCCACAGAGTGTGATACTTTCTTTCTACTTTAAAGTCTAGATTCAGGTAGACTTTGTGTCATGCTATGTTTATGAGTCCAGTATACCGATGCGGTAACAAATTATTCAGTTGTGAATCTGAGGGAAAAAATATATAATTCTCGACATTACATCTGAGTAAATTGTAAATATCTGTTTCAGCCATCCTCATCTCTCTCTATCTCAGTGCACTTCAAATCTTCTTTGAAGGCCTGGCAGAGCCCAGCGAGCTTCTCATTGACAGTCAGGGCAGCTGCGTCTGAGCACATCTCACCGGCAAGCTCAGCAATGCACAGATGGCATCAAATATACTGCTTAAAGTCATCATTCACTTTAATGTTGCAGCTGCATGGCCAGGGGAAGGCTGCGGCTCTGTCTTTCTCTGGACACTAAAAAGTTACCTGTATCCCCCCGCTGACTCACAACAACCTGCTCTGTATTCTCGACCGAGGGTGAAGGGCAGGAACGCTCCCCTCTCACCTGCAAATTGAACAAAGGAGAGTAGACTTTATACTCGGCAATTCTGTAAGTTATCAGCCGCCTATATGGTCAGCAGAAATAACAATGTATCCAGAAAGAGCTGTCATGCCCCTCTTAGAGTCTAACAATGGCTGTGTTCAGAGGAAAAATCCCCCAAAACTTTTTTCTTTTGTCCAAACGCAGCATTTATTCCAGCTTTTTACTGCAGTCTTGGGAGATTTCTGCCAGCATGAAAAAAAAGAATGACACCCTCACAATCATACCTTTAGAAAAAAGGATATATTATCTCAAAGTAAGAATACTTCAACTTGATTTGACTTTTGTCCTCACGTCACTCCTTTTGTTGAGGAAAAATGTAGTGTGCACTTTCTTACAATGAGAGCTCCAGCTATCCTATGAAGGTGTGATATTAGCAAGATGGGTGACTCAGAGATAATCTTCACTGTGAAGTGATGATTCATCTGGATGTGGGGGCTTAAAGAGGAGAGAGAGGGCTGACGGGTCCCCGCAGGATTTTAAACAAGACGTAAAAAGAGAAACCAAACACTCCCGCAATTTGACTTCACTACTTTCTAATCACTCACTGCTGGCACCTGCAAACTCCAAATGAAAGAAAGCAATTGAACCAAGACATGAATCGAAAATGAATTCCTTTGTAGAATATTCGCACATCTGGGTAATATTAATATCCCATGCAGGAGGAAATTCACTGTTCCTGTTACCTTACGTCATCACTAATAGGACTGGCCAGTACCTGTATAGCTGTGCATTGTATTTTACTATATTTCTGGCTGAGCACTTTCATCCTGCCTAATAAATTAACACTGAAGCCATGACAATGACCTTCTTGATATGTGTAATCCAAGAAAATCATTTCCAATTACTGTGGTCCGTGACTTCTCTTAAACAGGTTAACTATCCAATGTAGTTTAAAAGCTTTGCAATAATGGACAAAATAATAGCCGAACAAGAAAGAAATCTCCCTTGGACTGCAAAGTCTTTTCACCAATGCGATATGACTGATGATTATAATTTATGCATCTTATATTATTCTAAAACCGCTCCAATCATTATTTTTCAGTGTTTTAGTATCTTTCAGCTCATCGTTTTGATTATATCTCACCCCACAAACTATACAACGCCTCCTGCAGCAGCCAGCTGATTTCAGCTAACAAATTCTAAAATCCTCCTGTTCACTACCTATCAAACACCAAACGGCAGACAGACAGAGTCAGACAGAAGCTGGTGAACAAAGTGGAACATTTATAGTAACTAAAGAGCCCAATATTTCCATCAGGGATTGGTGCAGAGCAAAACGGAGCTAAAATGAGACAGAATATTAGACTTATATTCACCAGATGGTGAGGGACACGACTCCAATTAATGGTCTTTCTGTGTTTACCGGATGTGTAAATAAAGAAACTTGTCGCTAACACATTAGCTTTGGTCTCACATAGTCAGACTTGTCTTTACAGTGCTGTGTCAGCGCTCGAGAATTTCTGGCTGCATCCATTCTGTAATAGGGAGGAAAACTCTGTTAATGCCTGCAAATTTAGATCTGTTAATGCAGGTTCAAATATACAATAAACACGCAAGTGTAGGACAAATGTCTCTAGCTTTGAGACTAAGTAAATCTTTAATCTGTTGTTTAATTTATTTGCCAAGTGCATGCAAAAAGTACCGTAAGCCTTGATTTTCCCTTGCTATATATGGTGTATGGTGAATTCTGATAAGTATTCCCAACCAAAGTTCCAAAATGCATCATTAAATCTGTCGTTTTTGTGCAGTTTATCTGGCCTGACAGTCGTCTGTTGCAGCAGACAGACAGAGTTTATAGCAGCAGTTTTAATTATAGCTCAAGATATGAGAGTAGATCGGTGCGTCTATTAATTTTAATCTGTACTTCAGACCGATATAATAATAGTCTGAGTCTCCCGCTAATTGATGGCTATATCATGACAGTAGCTCCTGCATGGCTTGACTTCCCAATTTTCCCAAATTTTTTTACATTCAGCTCAAGGTGAAAACATTTTCAGGATGTTTTCCACATAGATTAACCTGGTTAGAGGACTGAAGCCAGTATATTGTTACATTTATGAAATAAATCAGTGAATTAGAGGCATATTACAGGTAGTCAATAATACATTGCTGTTCTAAACTGTTGTTCTTTGTCCCAACTAGCCTCCCAACCCATTTAGTCTTCAGTGGCTCTCCAAAATAAAGGCCTGCAGGTCATGTTGAAACAACTAAACTAATGAATGGACTTGTGACTTGTACGTCTTACGAGAAAAAAACACATAATATGCTGACGTGTGCACTGTGTGAGCTGCGTTCATTGGAATGGATTGCTATCTTGAAACACCGTCTTAATTCATTTTGTGGTAGAGACAAGTTCTCTGGTGCACAGAGCTGTGTCTGTTTGATATTTTTAATTGCTAAAAAACAGCAGAATATAGGTAGTAGTTACCAACTGATAACATGATTAACGTGTCTCAGGAGAACATTGGGAAATCTAATGTGCCATTATATCATAATTACCACTTGTGGCTGCTCTTCAATAAAAGTTACTTCTAACAATTAAGCTTAAGTTTTAATTGACAGAACATTTAATGTCATTTCCAGATGCCACCTGAATGATGACGGAGCTGAGGGCTCCCACTGCTGCAGTTTGTGTCACCCCGAGACAGCAAGGACAAAAAATTGGTTGAGGACAGAAAGCAGAGCAGTGAGACGAATAAAGATATAAAACTAGAGAGCATGTTGTGATGTCGGATAAACATCACAACAGGACTGCGGTGCAGTGTATTAAGCAGCACAGGGATTTTGGCAATTTGGCGCAGTGTGACGCTGCACACTGTCCTGGTGTGTGTCAGGGTAGAGGTGTGATCGGGTGCAGTGTTTTGGGGAAAGGGAGAAGGAGGGTTAGAGAAGACCAGGAATTAAGATTCCTATAAAAAATCCATAAACTCATAAATCAACATTCATACTGACTCACTTTACTTTCACTGATTATTATTCTACATCTAAAGCTCGATAGAAACCAAGGACATTCTCGTCGTGTGATCATTTCAGATGCAGATAGGCGACATATATCTGAATATATAAAGTGCAAGAACACATTAAATGCAGTTGCTTCCATGAACCTTACTGAATGTCAATCTGAGTGAAATCTCGCCGCCTGATTTGTCAAAATGTTATCCTATTTTCTTTTATTCCACCAGTGAGTATCAGCAGACAATTATCCATAATTTCATGTTGTGCAGAATCGGCTTTCTTCCCTCCCAATTTTCTTCCTCTGTCTCTTTATCTCTCTCCCCATCTCCCTCTGGTTTGGTCACACAGTGCAGCCGAGGCTGATAATAAGCTGCGGTCACACCGCGCGGTCTGGATTCAGACGCCACAGTGGAAGGAGGAAGATGGAAGGAGGAGAGGAGGGCGAGTTAAGAGGGCCAGAGGAAATTTGGGTCACGCTTGAAGCCATAATGATGGTGTAATGCACCAGCACAATCTCTGCTGCAGCAGCGAATAAATCACAGATGCAACACCCTTCACAGATAATAACTAATGGCTCCTCTCGACACTCCAAGCCAGTGCACAATATGAATCTGCAACCAACAAGTTAGATAAATGAATGTGACATCTGACATTGAATACCCTGAACCACACACACACATCCTCACCTCTCAAACTCCAGCCAATGACATTTCACAACTACCTCCGAGGCGTCCAAACAAAGATTGATCAGAGCAAAAGGTATCAAGCAGGAGATTATGGGACCAAGTTTCCCGGAGTTTCCATTACCCGCCTCCTAATCCGTTTATAAGGATATGCTCTTAATGGGCATGAACAATGAGAGTTGTGTGTATTGTGTGTGTGTGTGTGTGTCAGGGAGAGGTCATCCATCATGGACGGACCTCTGAGGGGACGAGGGGACAGCAGGGAAGGTTAATGTCAGCCTGGATCTGACTGAAGCTCACATCTATTCAGCATCCAAATCTCCGATGACAACACTGAGCGATTTAGCCGCTTTCTTCTCCGGCTCTCGTTGACATCTGTGATGCATATGCCAGCGAAGCACAGGTCGGCCACCTGACACGCTGCACAACAATAGCGTCTCATGTGGCCTCACAGTCAGGCTTACAAATCATCATTTCCCTACAAAAAAAAGAGAGAAAATTCCTACCAATCTAACATTTGGGGCGCAACAGTTCCACTTTCCCATGGAAATTCACCAAGTGCTGAAATTATTTAAAGGTGAAATCTATAAAATAGTAATTTTTCTTTGGACAAAGTACCGATATTATCAGTGAGAGGTTGCAAGGGTTGCAAAAGGGTGGAAAATTTCTGGTAAATTTCCAGGGGAATTTTGGAAATATTCAAAATCCAAAAAACATGACATTTTAACAGATTTATTTGTAAGCAGAGCTTTATCAAGTTTTAATAAATGTATTGAAATATCAATTATTTGATTGAAACCTAAACATTTGAATGTAGAGTTAAATATTACTTAGCTGCCTGACCCATTCAAAAAGTAACTAAAATGACCCAAAAGTCCCATTCAACATGTAAATGTTGGACTGAACATGTGATGGAGGAATGCACAGGGGGCGTGGTCTCAACAGGGGGCGTGGCCTCAGCAGCCCTGCAGTAAGCAGTGTGCTGATTAAGATCAAGATTATGCTAAATTATATTTTCTCCAACTATATTTAGGTTCCCTGTTAAGGACCAACCTTCGCTTTTGTAAATTACATGTTTATTCCAGTTAATTCCCATAAATTTCAGCTAATTCCTGTGGAAAGATTGTAACTTTGATAATTCCTGCAATTTTGCAAGCCGAGTTGCCTGTCAAGATTCCAAGCTTTGTAATCAACCGGAGCTGGCCTGCCACTGAGTATTTGCTGGAAATGCACTGATTTCACAGCCAAGAAATCAAGGTCCCTGAACTACCCACTGGCTTTATATATGTTCTGGAGTCCCTTCAATGCACCTAATTTACCTCCAGATTCAATATATTTCCTGGGCATGCTCTTACATGAAAATGCCCCTACTGGCTCTTTATATTTTGCTAGATTTTGCCCCCTGTTATCTACTTATAAGTGCTGTGTATTTAGTGGAAATACTAAAATTTTTAAGGCTGCAAACTACCCACCAACACCGGCTTCTCTCAGAATACACAGCACTCCAATGCCCCTTGATCAATGTGTATTTTCCAAAAATGCTGCAATCACCAGGCTATCTCAGCTGTGCATTTGCTCCGATTGCTCAATTTCCCAGACCCCCGAATCACCCACTGGCTCTGCATTATCTGCACACTCTCTAATCTGCCAGGCCATCTCCACAACCCACACCATATTTTTCGCAGGTCCTCTAAACTCCTGTATGTCATCGTTCTGTGCTTTGACATCCCCCTACTTACACCCACAAGAAACCTTTGAATTGCAGGTCGAGTGGGTAAGCTGGTGGGCTCACTGGCACACACACACACACACACACACACACAGATCCCATACCAAAGGACAGATTAGAATTTCCTCTGAAGTATTTTGGGTAGCTGCATGTCTCAAACATGTGCAGCCTATTGCATATTTAATCTGACAAGTTCCTGCTCTCTTTCTGATGGCTTGTGGAAAGAAATTTCCTCTCTCCGTTCAGACGTAGATAAGTGGGACTGACTGTGAAAGAGTGAAAGTGAAAGTTGGGAGCACTGCACAGAGAATAATCATCCGTTTTAATCTGCATACATACACTTTCTGCAGGATGTCTGCTTGGACATAAGAAAACCTTCAACTATTCCGACAGCAAACATGTCGCTTCACAACCCCCCCGACTCGATCACCTCCATGGCTATCACCTGTCTGCCTCCACTGGTGCACAGGATACAGGGAAGTCATGATGTATTCATGAGTGCAACATGAATATGAAAATCTGAGGGAGGGGGGGGAAACATTCTTTGACGGATCTCACCATAAAATGCAACCAGCGTGACATGATTTCAGAGCAGAGATGTGCTGCAACATTTCTGAAAGCTTTCTCTATGATATCAGAACACGCGCTCAATGCTTTGATTAGCCCAAAGACACAAGCTTTATGAGAATAAACAGCGTGTCTTTAAACCAGAAACACGGCAGAACAGTCTATTGAACGGCAGCCTATTTTAGTTGCATTTTCCTGAGGTGAAATAAACAAATGCTCGCTATTCATTTGTGTACTCCCTTGTGGTTTTTGAACACCTACACGGCACGGAGCTAGAAACAAACGTGTTGCACGTCGCTTTCATAAGGCAAACACAACTTCAGCCAAAGGCATTAGCTGTTCCTAATTATTGTAAACTGTTTCCAATTTTAACCGTTTCCCACTTAACCTCATGATGACTCACATTTAGATAAACAGCTGTCAGAAGAGATCCCTGTATGTGTATGTGTGTGTGTGTGTGTGTGTGTGTGTGTGTGTCTGTCTGCGTGTAAGAATCCACTCTGCCTTTCAATTAATGAGGAGCAGAAACTTGAGTGAGAAAAAAAATACAGGGATGAATCATCTGTATCAGTCACACTTCTCTGCATCAATAAAAACAGGTTTTCAATTAAATGCATGACTGTATTTTTATGTACCTGCATCCCTTCACCGTTCCTGAGCAAATACAAACAAAACGCACAAGAATGTTTGCAGCACATGAGTGAAACAGTGAGGAACGGTTAGGTTGCATTAGCATTTCAATTTGTTCTTGTCTGTATTTTTCAGACATTTACATGTATATAGAGAAATGTCAGTGGGTATGCACTCTTGTTCGAGCCTCCCGGGTATTTGCACAACCACAGAGATATTATATCTGATGCCAAGTGAAACTGGGGAGGGAGACGTGGGGAGAAACGCTTTCAGTGACAATGAAAAGTTTGAAATTGCACCTTATCTAAAGCCAGTGTTACACAAGGATGCAACGGCTTAAAAATAAGAGTCAGCTGCAAATTGAATTCTGAACATATTCAGGGAGGATGCAGGAAAAAGCCAAAGAGCATATATGGTAATCTTTGATGTACCAACCTTTGCAGGGGAAGTCTGTACTTTTGAATAACCTATAAGAGGTACGAGATGCATACCATGAGTTCATACAAATACTATCCACAACAAAGAGGGAGTGAAAAAGGCCAAACATCTCAAAGGAAAACAAGAATGATATGAGCAGAGGAACTTTAACAGCAAAGTATCGTCTTCACACATTTAATAACACTTTACGCAGTCATATCACAGGAATTTTAATTTCTGTGAAGCCTTTTCAGCAGAGGACCAAATGGGAATAGCAAAGGTTCTGAATGTAAAGATCCCATTCCTTTCCCATGATGATCTGAATCATCATCTGCATCAATAATTAAAGAGTCAAAACTACAATGACAATGTTCGCTAATTGGCCCTTAAAGTCTTGAAAGGACATAAATCCCCTGGCTGTATATGTGGAGCAAAACAAGAAGAACTGTTCTCGAAAATACTTGGTTCTTTGATAAAGTATCAAAAGGTAAAAGACAGCATAGATAAAAACTAAGTAGAGTAAGTAAGTCAACAATTCCAGAAACAGTCAAAATTAGGGTGAGAAACTTCCAATCACTGAGCTCAAATGTCACTCAGTGCTGCATGCTGCAATAAGAACAAACCTAAAAATTAAGGTAAACTAATAAAACATTTATATTTCAGGGTGATTTTAATTCGGCAACTGCAGAACTCACAAAAAAGAAAAATGAGATAAAAGCATTATGACTCATCAGCAATTTCAATCACCCAGAATTCTTTTTGAAAAATTAATTTTTTTTTTAACTAATTATATTTAGTTTATTTAATCTGTAATTAATTTGCAGGGGCTTTGTGTCTTCAACTGCTCAAAGCCAAGTCTGCAACATAACCTGTTTTCCATAATTAAAAAGATATTTTAACAACAACATGCATAATTTAGCAATATTATAGGTAAATGTTATTATATAGTTCTACCTAGTTATAGTGTGATATAGAGGTGCTAGTATGAAGATTATTGTAGCGTTTGACCAGGGATGCTGGAATCAGAGAAGTAAATCTATATAATGACATCATTGTACAAGCAGCATGACAATGGTTTGTGAGTTAGTTTTAATGTTCAGGATCATTGGATTTATATCCAATTGTTCTTAATATTTTTCACATTTTAAAAGTTTTTACACCACAACAGATGAAAAACTTGATCAACATAGTACAAGTCAAAGCAGCCATAAAACTACACAGACAATAACCAAGAATGAAATCAGCAAGAAGTGCAATAGCATGTTCAGACTTAATGCAAAGCCAAATTTAGAGACTCGATTGCCAATAAAGTCAATGCAAAGTTGTTGCAGATTTTAAATGGATGGGGCAAATTGAGGCCAACCCATCCATGCAAGTGATATTACCCAAAAAATCTGAAATGCAGTTACAGTAATAACATCACATGTTCACATATAGATAATGCCCTTTAAAGCAGCACAACACAATCTACATTTTTAGAACCAACTGGGACTAAACATGTTCCTGCATAGCTCTTTATTATTATAACTGTACTATAAATCACTCACTCTGAGCTGCTTCTGCTCCATTAACATGCTTTGGTGAAATGTGTGACTGGTGTGTTTACTTATTCAAGTACTGCACTCACCGGGGCCCAGGGTTACTTCCCTGTGATCGGTCATTTTCAAGAGCTTAACACCTAAGCATGACCTGGTTAGCAGAAAAGCTATATTTGGCTGTTGATATGAACGGTTCCTTTGATCGCCAGCTCACATCTGCGCGGCAACCTGTAGGAGTGTGCTCAGAGCAGCGTGAAAGGTGCACTTCCCTCTGGACCTGCACACTCGTACCACAGCCTCCTCGGGCTACACAGGCATATTTATCTCTTTTAAAAGGAATGCCCCCATCTCAGCCTTGCTCGCACTCTGAGGTGCTGGACATATTTTTTACTCCCTGATACTCAGGAAACATCTGTGGACAGCTGGATGTTCCTCAACTCCCTAGTGAGCTCAGTTAAAAGCAAAACAAGAGCTGCCTGCAGTCACAAAGTCCAGTCAATCAGGGATCTATGATCACTCTCTGACTCATGGCTGTGATTGACAGGAGTGTACGGTTTTCTTTGGGGACAGAGGGAAATGAGACAGGAGACAGCTACAGAAAAGCCCTGTTTTAATTCCCTCGTGGGTATGTGTGAAAGCAGCTATGAATGTTTTTTACTTAAGTGTCCATCTACAGTTACATTAGTCTGACTCACAGGATGTAGACTGTGGCCATAGGCCTGCTGCTGTATTTTCCTGCCCTTACCCTTGTCCTAGCCCTGTTGCTGCCCATTGTGATTGGAAGCTAGATCGATTTTTTCCCTAAATGTGAGTAGCCACTAGAGGTGGGAATCCCCAGAAGCCCCACGATACGATTTTATCCTGATAGTTGAGTCACGATACAATATTGTGATTTTAAGCATTTTGCGATATGGTGAGTATTGTGATACAATATATTGGGATTTAACTGTTTAACTGCATTTTGTGTCGACAAAATTTAATTCAATCAAGAATTGTTTTGTCCAATAAGAGAAAATTCTCAGTCTATTCATCTCACTTCAGTCTTATTTCTTCACAATGAGAGTCAAACCCACTGAAGTATTAAGTCAAACTGAACTGATATCAAACATTTATGGACGACAACAACTGCAGCATTTTATCAAACTTTCCTCAACTTTAAGCTTCACTGCTCTGATTTTTTTTGAATGACATAAGAAAGCTTAACTTTGCAGTGTTGTTTCGACAACTTCCCGACACGATATCCTAATGCACGTCATGCCTATAGATTTCTTTTAGTTTCATGTGATACAGGAATCACCAGTATATTCCTAAAAGTGAGCCCGCTTCATCCCCCCTCTAGTAGCCAGACCATACTGCATTACTGAGCCAGTGCTGTGGAGACAGGTCTAGCTAAAAAAAAAAAAAGAGACTACAGTGACATTAAACAGACAAATTCAGCATGAGCAACTTTGCCAAAAGCCAACATAAATATTCCAAGCCAAAAAAGAAACAACAAATGTGAAATGTGAACACCCACAGACCTGTTAAGCTGTCAGATTCTGTAGGTCTAAGGACAAAAAAATTGTTTGCATTAAATTAAGCTCACTTCCATTTCATAAAGATGATTGAAGGTTTCATTTATGGAGAAGCAAATACGTGCAGAGCTTTTGTGTCAAGTCTTTAGATAATGCCATTTCATGCTCTACTTCTCTGGAACATTAGAAATTGTAGTGCAAAAGACACATGCTATGGTCTGTTCTGGAGTCAGTCCACAGTGTCATGTCCTTTTAATTAATTGGGAAGCTCGCTAGCTATCAAACTAGCAGTGGTGGAATGTAACTAAGTACATTTACTTAAGTACAATTTTGAGGTACTTACTTGAGTATTTAAATTTTATGTAACTTTATACTTCTACTTCACTAAATTTTGAGGCAAATATTGTACTTTTTACTCCAGTACATTAAGCTGACAGCTTTAGTTACTTTTTAGGTGGAGATTTAACAGAAAAAATTTTATCAACTTAAAGTGATTAGCTACTGTTTTTAAATGAAACCTCATAACAGTATATTAAGTAGTTAAAATGAGCCCTCTCTTTAGAAAATTAACATAAATGCATCAATGATACAATAATATATATTTAGAATATATAACAATTTAAGTGGGGTCATTCTGCATTAAGAGTACATTTTGATGATAATTTTGTATTTTTACTTAAGTTTTGAATGCAGGACTTTTACTTGTAGTGGAGTCATTCTGTAGTGTGGTATAAGTATTTTTATTGAAGTAAGGGGGCAGCTGTGGCCAAGCTGGTAGAGCGGGTTGTCCACCGATTGGAGGGTTGGTGGTTCGATCCCTGACCATGGCAGATACGAAGTATCCTTGAGCAAGATACTGAACCCCAAATTGCTCCCGATGCTGTGTTCATCTGCGTGAGAATGAATTCCCATGGATGGATGTGTGTGTGAACGGGTGAATGAGCGCAGTCTGTAGTGTAAAGTGCTTTGAGTGGTCGCAAAGTGACTAGAAAAGCGCTATATAAGTGCAGGTCCATTTACCATTTTTTCACCATTGCAAATTAGCTAATATTACTAGTTTTATAGCTAGTTTAAGGTACTAATGGCTCTTATAGAAAGTCTATGCTGAAACTTTTGAATGCACATGTTTTTCCAATACTGCAATGCAATAGAATGTGCTCCAGTCCATTTATTTTCCAAATAAATTTGTGATGTTTCACGTTTTAGCTTCACTGCCCGTTCATTTTAGGATTCATTTTATTTGCTTTTAAAGCTTTAAATGGCCTTGCCCCACCTTACCTCTCTGAGCTGCTGCACCCCTACTCTCCCAATCGGTCTTCTCAGGTCAGCTGCCCAGCTGCTCCTGAGAGGGCCGAGAGCTAGGCTGAAGCTCAGAGGGGAAGAGCGTTTGCCATTGCAGCTCCAAAACTTTGGAACAAGTTGCTGCTGCACATTAGACAGGCCTCCTAACTGTCTCATTTTAAACCTCTTCTTAAAACCCACCTCTTCTCGTTGCCTTTCAACACTACGTAGAGTGTTGATTTTATTTGTATACATTTACATTTTATTCTATTTTTAATTTATTTATCTTATTGTATTTTACTGTTCTATTGTTTTCTACATCTTTGTATAGTGTTATCTACTTATTGTTGTGCAGCACTTTAGAACCTTGTGTTTGCTAAAAGTGTGCTAAATAAATAAAGTGGATTGGATTGGATGTCTTGCCTTGGACCATTTCTGAAAAAACAGAGAATCAAGCACACTGAAGTGGATGAGAACAGCTGTCTCGACTGCAGCAGACAGAAAAAAGGGTAGAGAGCAGGGGAGTGAGGAGGACTACTCTCCTCACAGAGCCAGGGGAAAACAGGACTGAAAGCTAACACCTCAGTGAACTGACCATACTTCACATCACAAACTAAATTTCACTCAGGCTGAAACATCTTTGAACAAAACATTTCACCATGGTTGATATAACCTCCGTCTGCTGCCAACACATGCACACTGTACATCCTGCTGCTCTAAGGGTTGCTGTAGCAGTCGGTGTCAGACTCAACCTGACTGCATAAGACTTCCCGACAGGAAAAGTGCCCAGAAGGAGGGCATTGTTCAGCTCTTTGACACAGCCTGACAGACGCTTCAGTTGATGTTGACGGGTCAAGTTAAAAAACGACGACTTCATTGATGTTAGCTGGAGAATCGAGTGCTAAAAATGACTTCCACAGTGCTCTGAAGTTAATGACAAGCCTCTGCCATAAACAAGACTATGCAACCTTTGAGGCAAGGCTCCGAAAAGAAATCTGGTGTCGGTTCACAATTAACGACATGAATAATTAATTTGTCTCTTGTTCTACATCAAATGAAGTCACAGAGTGCCCTTCACTGCAGACTTTCACTTGAATACAAGATTCTCTTTGCAGAATGTGGTACAGTTGCACAATATTTTAATCAGTGTTCCCTGCAGTTAGAATGATTAAAAATACAGTGAAGAATTCAATAGTTTATAACACTATACTGCAGGCATTTGATCCCACCCCCCACCAGAGTAATATCTCACTCCTCTGCCCATATTTTGGAGAGAAGATATGCACAGTACAACAAGTAAGCTCTCACATAGCCCTAAGCTCTGTTAGGTCAATAGAAATCTTGCTGCTGTATCTTGCAAAAGTGTCACACAGGTATTAAAGTACACTGTAGAATCAGAGCTTGATCTCACACACTCCATTCAGTGCAGCTCTATCAGTGCTGACTGAGAGCTGATGAAAAGGTACAAAGAAAATGGAAAGAAGCAAGCGGAGAACATGTGAACTAAAGCGATTTAGCAGAGGATCTTTTCAGAATGACTTCTAACCCATCGTTACACAGGTTGCACAATGAACTAAGATGGAGTGCCACACCACCTGAGCAGCTCTGCCATAAAGAATGGACATGTACTATTCTGTGCATAAACTCAACAGTTTGTGTATAATTTGAGCATTATTCAATTTCTATATGTTCGCTGCAGGTATCAAGTCAAAAATATAGATTGTTATATTGTAGTCTACCTATGATATTGCAACAAATCTGGAGTATCGTCTTCATCTTACATATTCAAATCCAAACAATGAACAATCAAATCCAACAGATTTTTTTCCTACCCAGAATCCTTGATAAATCCCACGGGTATTCATGCAAAAATTACTTAATTTGATATACTTTTAAAAGGCTTTCACCACAGAACCTTGACTATGATAATGTGCATGAAAAATGTATTTTTTAAAAGGGATTTTTTTTTGTTTAGTGAAGACATTTCTGAATTAAAGAAATGTCTTTTAACTTGCCTGAAAGCTTTTCATTGCAGTTGTAGCTTTCCCACCCTGTGGGAGCTATCTGTGTTTGTGTAGAGCCTTCAGGCGCTCATGTTTCTGTAACAGAATATATCCAGTGAAATGCGTTGCCTTTTCACACACCTGTGACTTTAAGCAATCAGGCCACATGCATTGGGCCAGAGACTGGAGGAACACTGATGTTTAACTGCCACCTGGTGGTTAAAATTCTATACAGCAGAAACAGCCAGGGACAGCAGCAGGTTATTACAAACACTGCAGCTGCTCTTTTTGCTGGTTTGAGTGCTCTACAGTAATGGAGGAAACAGCTCAGCCAAAAAAACACTGTTAATACTAAAGCATTCTAGGTATTTGTCTCAAACTGGTCTGCTGACTGATCCCAAAATAAAGTCCAAAAATGTTGAAGCAGATTTGAAATATTGTGGTGCACTGCAGAGATCTGGTGCAACCTCCTCAGGGTGTTACTTAAACACTGTCGAAGCCAAACAGATCTGCCATTGCACATTACATTTTGTGCAGATCTTGATATGGCCAAAACTTTTTCAACAAGCTTCTCTTTTACTTAGGCAAACATAAGCATGCATCCTCAATAACAGATCCACACAAAGCAACCCAATAACAGCTGTATATTCATAGGTCTATAAAGCCAATAGATTCAATTTGCTTCTTTAAAAGGGTTTCAAATATTGTAATGGCATAATTAAGTAGGATGTTTTGATCAGTTGTAACTACATGAGCAGAGATGTCTAAAAATCAGCAACTCTGATCATTGTATCATTGCAGTGTTGCATCCATTACAAAAAAAAGCACCAAAGAAACACATGGCTTAAAACTTACATTTTTATATTTTATTAAGTGAAGTTACATAAGCACAAACTGATTTGAGGTTTAGTGATTCACAAAGATCCAATCTTGTCTGGCCAACGCCCACTCTGTTTAATAAGATTGTTTCATATACATATATAAACACACCTGACAATACTTGTTTATCTGATATTTGAGGGTCTGAGGCCAATAGAGAATTTCCAGTGTTATTAAGCTTGCAGCTGCCCATATCTCATGTTGTTGACCAGCAGGATCTTGAAGGTCATGCGGTGCAAAAAGTGCCTGAGAAATTGTCAGACGATGTTGCTGAGCATCTTTCTCTCGGGTGTTACAATATAATTGCTTTTATTATTACTTGGCTATAAGACTATTTTGATATGAATTTCATGTCATACTGCCCAGCTGCAACTTTAAGCAAATGCACACATTGCCGAGCCCAAGGCCCACTGCTGGCTGACAGAACCACAGAGAACATGTAGATATTTAAGATGAGTTGTGGCCTCTGATGATGCAAGGCAATCACAAAAAGTGCAATCCCTTCAGAGGACTCCACAGGCACTGTCAACCCCTCCAGTCACCTCTACAAAACAGCCTCAGTAAAGCCATTACTGTGATGTACGCGACTGCTCCGACTCAAAGGGATTACTGAACAGTTGGATTTTATGACAAGGACCATTAGAAATATATATGCTCGTGTTTGTGCATATTTACTGCAGTTTGTCTGGAACATTTGTGGTGATGACAGTAAAGCTAACATTTATTTGAAGATTAATTTAGCAAAACTGGACCTCCTCCTGTGTTGCTCACCAGCAATTAGCTTAAAGTACAGCTGTAGAGCAGCATGAGGTCTTGCAAAGGTACACAGTGGTCATCTATGTTTGATCTGTGAATGACACGCAGCTGCAACACTGTCGATGTTGGTGATAATCACTTCTGGTCAACACCTTGTCCACCTGCCCAAGGAGAGAAAGGAGAGGTCTTTTATTGAAAGATCTAACAGTGCAAATTGTTCTGGAGAAGTTTTGCCTCAAGGAAATATTTCAGCTTAAATTACAGCTCAATATTCAACAATTGTTCTAACCAATAATATAGCCAGTAATAAGAAATACCTGTGGTGTAAAACCTGCAGGCTGGTAATTCCCAGATAGATCTTTGGGTCATGATGGTAGAGAGTAGGAGGCAGATATAGGCTACAAAGAGAATAAGTCATCAGACTGATAAAAAAAACAAAAAAAAAACACCACACATCATGGTAATTTTGAAATTAAATGAGCCTTCCTTGTGTATGCTTGTTATTCATCAAGAATAGAAATTGAATGTTGATAGTTCCAGATTCCAGTTACAGTATGACTTTTACAGCAGCTTTTTATTTCTTCCAGTTGGACAACCCAGTATCGATTTTCAGACTGATTCTTTCGGTCTGTAAATTTTCAAGGTGATCAAGCTGCCCATCCTGCAGATGTTTCTAACTTGACATTGAACCATCAAACTGCTTTAGAAAGTCAGTCCAGTTTGAGTATGTAACCAAAGGACACTTAAGACCATTTGGATCATCCAAGATAACCCCTTACTGAATCTTCACAAAGTACTAACTATTTTTTTTTTTTTTTTTTAAATGTGGAGGTCACTGCTAGCCTTACTTGTTAACATAAAGGTTTAGGCCCTTAAGAATTTAGTACACGCATACTTACTGGAAATGTGTCTCAGCATTGGGTTACTACGGGTAGCATTGCTGCAGCTCAGGGATCAGGGACAGGCGCCGTGTGCAGCAGGTGGAGGCTGAACTTTGGTCCTGTGACTGTACCGGTGGGTGCTGCTGCAGGGCTGGCAGGGTTTTCTGGCCATGAGTCTGCCTGCAGGGACAAGGAGGGGAGACAGACGACATAAAGAGGACATTGGAAACTTAAAAGTAGAGCCGATGATGAAGTCAAGGAAATAATCAGGACATAAAATAGGAAAAAACTAGCAGAAAAACCGCTATCGTGGGCAGTTTGCTTTTAGGGGAAAAGAAAAAAACTGCAAGAGTTCATCTAACAAGTGGGCCAATGATCGCAGCAGGCTCTCAGCTTTAACTGGGTCATTACTGACCAACAGGGCTGTTAAGTGATGAATAGAAATGTACCAAATCTGTACAATTACTGCTGTCCACCTGGAATATCACACCTCCAAAAACTTTAATGGGTTCAACTACTTTCTACATCTTAATGTTTTAAATGTAAGGACTTGTGCTCATACTCAATGAAGAGGCCTTGATTTATTTATTTAGGGCATTCGTTCAAAGAGCATATTTATTGAGATGAAACTGGTGCTTTCTTGGAATACCTGCCTAATTTTCTTCATATACAGTAGTGTTCAAAATAGTAGTCCAATGAGACTAACCAGATTAATCCAGGTTGTTAGTATAATTTTAATTGCCACATGGCAAACAAGGTACCAGTAGCTGCAGTAGATTCTCAGAAAACCAACAAGACCCAGCATTCATGATATGCACAAAGCCTGATGAAAATGGGTCGTTCAAGACATTGTTCAGAAGAACAGCGTACTTTGACTAAAAAGTTGAATGGAGGGGGGAAAACTTATAAAGAGGTGCAAACAATTATAGGCTGTTCAGCTAAAATGATCTCCAATGCTTTAAAAAGGAGAGCAAAACCAGAGACACGTGGCAGAAAACGTAAGACAACCATCAAAATGGATGGAAGAATAAGCAGAATGGCAAAGGCTCAGCCAATGATCAGCTCCAGGATGATCAAAGACAGTCTGGAGTTACCTGGAAGTGCTGGGACAGTTAGAAGACGTCTGTGTGAAGCTAATCTATTTACAAGAATCCCCCGCAAAGTCCCTCTGTTAAAAAAGGCATGTGCAGAAGAGGTTACAATCTGCCAAAGAACACATCAACTGGCCTAAAGAGAAAGGGAGGAACATTTTGTGGGCTGATGAGTAAAACTGTTCTTTTTGGGTCCAAGGGCCGAAGACAGTTTGTGAGACGACCCCCAAACTCTGAATTCAAGCCACAGTACACAGTGAAGACAGTGAAGCATGGTGGTGCAGCATCATCATGATATGGGCATGTTTCTCCTACTATGGTGTTGGGCCTATTTATCACATACCAGGGATCATGGATCAGTTTGCATATGTCAAAATACTCAAAGAGGTCATGTTGCCTTATGCTGAAGAGGACAAGTCCTTGAAATGGGTGTTTCAAAAAGACAATGACCCCAAAAACACTAGTAAACCAGCAAAAATCTTTGTTCCAACCCAACAACATTGATGTTATGGAGTGGACCTTAATCCAATTGAGAACTTGTGGGGTGACATCAAAAATGCTGTTTCTGAAGCAAAACCAAGAAATGTAAATGAATTGTGGAATGTTGTTAGAGAATCTTGGAGTGGAATAACAGCTGAAAGGTGCCACAAGTTGGTTGACTCCATGCCACACAGATGTGAAGCAGTTATTAAAAAAAAAAAAAAAAACTGTGGTCATACAACTAAATTAGTTTAGTGATCACAGATTGCTAAATCCTAGAAACAAAAAAGTTTGTACAAAATAGTTGTGTTTGTAAAGTCAACGGCAGACACTGCTATATTTTTTTTAACACACCCCTTTCAACTAACTGCCCAATTGCACAGCCTTAAGAGCGTGCATATCATGAATGCTGGGTCTTGTTGGTTTTCTGAGAATCTACTGCACCTACTGGTACCTTGTTTGCAATGTAGCAATAAAAAATATACTAAAAACCTAGGTTAATCTAGTTAGTCACATTGGACTGCTATTATTTTGAACACTACTGTACTCTATGGTTGTCCATTATTTTGGATGTGGAGAAGGCTGGCCTCAACCTGGTTAGGTGAGGCTGTGACAGATTTCTCCTCCGTTTAAGAGTTGGAGCCATATCACTGGCTTAAGGGATAAACCTACTCATATCTGATGGTTAAGGACAAAAATACACTATCGGTATTGTGCTAATTCCTGCACGAGGCAATTGCACTGACAAAAGGAAAATGACAATAGAGGCCAGAGGAAAATATTTTTTAGAAGAGCCTTCTTAAAAAAAAAATTAAAAGACTGCTTCCAGAGGGCTTTTTTAAAAAGCTGAAGGAACTATTTAAGTGTTACTACAGTTACATAAGAAACAGCTTTGACTATTTGTGAAATATTAGAGTAGCACACATTTCCACCTGTCAGATATCAGTAGGGAACTCTTTGGAAATCAGGCAAGCAGCTCAAAGAGTAAACCTTAAAAATATGACTTTTAAATAAGATGATCGACACAAGGGGACAAACTGGAAACGAATAAAAGATATGCTCGCTATGAAAACACAAAAGTTGCCGGAATTAGATTGTTTCCTCACCTGCTCTCCGGTCTGAGTTCTTCCAAGCATTATGAAGGGAAAACTTTTGCTGGCAGGATACATTTGTTCATCATGTCCACAATGGCTCGAACATTCTGCCTAACCATGTCCTTGAACTCGCCCATCTTTCAGTTAGGAAAAAAAAAAAAAAAAGAGCAGAACAAAAATGTTTTTATAGGATTGGAAATGACAAGGAAACATTTAAACGGTGTCTCCGTTTCTCTGTCAGGTGTGGGAATGACTCAGATGGCCCCTGTGCACAATGGGTGTCACCACAGGTTGTCAGGACAGGTCCACTGTGCAACTGCAATCAGCAACCTGACTAATAGTGCAACTCATCACTGTCACACCCCACCTCTTCACCATACTGTATAGAAAGACTATAAAGTTTTGGATAGGGATGGAACTTAAATGTGTATATCCCTGAATATCCCTTGTCACCACATTTCTGTCTGTGTCTCCTAAATCTGAAGAACTGAAAATCACAGAACTATACAAATTACCTTCAAAAGCAACAGCTGTTTTAAGATGCAACTTGCAAAAAATGAGGTACACAAGTTCTTGCGGCCTAAAGGACTTTAACAAGTCAACATTGCTCAGCATGACAAACTCAGCTTCAATAGTCTGAGGTATGAGAAAAGTAACCTAACCTAATAACTTAACCTAGAGGAGGGCCATTTGTGGGTCCCTGTCTTCCTAAAATGCTCCCTGGCAATTTCTAGAAGAGATTATATTCCATGGAAAACATGACTGACATCCAAACCATAGGTCAAAGGAGAGGGAAATAATTAGGGAGACAGTTGCACATCCAGAAACAGACCTTGAGCAATGAAGGAGCTGGTCTCCGGTTCAGTGAGTTGACAATCTTTCTTAAGGAGGCCTACGAAATCCCACAGCACAGCATCCTTCCACTTCCAGATGGTTGACTTTACAAATAACATGGGGAAAGATGGTTTTAATACAAATCCTGGAAAATACACCACAAATCAGGGTTGTTTGATGGTAAGCCATTTCAATTGAAGCCCTCAAAATAGTAAACGTTATTAAGCACAAAATTATTTAATCATTGAACAATTAGTTTTATATTCTGAGTGGCAAAGTGGGGAAAATGTTTATTGATTCTTGCAGCTAAGCACTACAATAACAGCTTATTGCAAACTTTCAAATTGTATATAGAGAAAACTTAAATCTTATACATGAGTCAATATCACTATAAAGTGCCTTTTGGTGTCCTCATCAGAATTGCTCAGTCATCATGAACATGTAGCAAAAATAATGAAAATCTGAGGTCTTGTTATAAATAGCAAAACATTTACACACATCAGTCCAACAGTAAGTCTCTAAAATGTGTTTCCTTCATTTTATACAGATTTTTTAATTGGATGTATGTGATTTTGGCATGCCCCACACACTGATCTGATTACTACAGTGTGTGTAATGCGTGGCTAAATGATACTAATTCAGAAAAAAAATACATGGTTATTTAGTCCACAACAAGTTATTTGATAAAATTAGTCATTTTATTCCTCACTCTCAAAGGCACCTTATGGTGATATTCTTATGTGTGCTTGTAAGGAGGTGGAAGGGTTGAGTCAGATGGCCCCTGTGCACAGTGTGTGTCCTCAGGTTGAGTCAGATTGGGGTATTGTTGCCACTGCAACGAAGACCCCAACTGATTAGTGCAACTCATCACTCTCACACCCATCACCACTCCGACCTCAGATATGCAATGCTGTGTTGGGAGAAGCTAGGATGTCTGCTGGGTTTGTGATTACCTTGTGTTCCCTTTTCTGATCCATGTGGTCTCATCTCGCTGTAATGTTTGATCTTTTCAGTTAAGGACAGCAACAAAGCCTGCGCACAACGAAAAAAAACAAAACAAGCAGCTTATCTTAGCATAGCATAGCTATGTGCGAAAAACGTGGTGAGTGGTCAGTCTCGGTTACCTAACCGGTCATAACAAACTCAAATATACGACGATAAAGCCGCCTGTGCAACATTTAAAGAAACTGTAATGCTACTAACATCTACTTTTGTTCAATATTGCAAACAAACAGTAACGCTGGTTTAAACAAAGAGTAAAAACTGCCTAGCCGAGTTAGCTTAGACTTACCATTTGCTAGCTGGTTAGCTAAAGTAGCATTAAACAATCGCTTCAGTTTCTCCAAAGTACCACTGTTCTTTCGAAAAAGAACCGATAAATCAAAAGCACCTATTACCAACTTGCACAAAACGATGTATCCAAGGTATTCCTTGATAAAACAGTGTGGGTTGTTAGCTCGTCAAGCTAATCGTCCAGCTAGCTCACGAGTTTTCTTCACATTTTAAGCTAAGCGTTTTGAAAAGCTAGTCGCTGATTGGCTCAAACGCCATGACGACAGTGGACGTTCATTGGGCAGTTGAAACCTTTTTCTTGTTCATCCACCAATGACAACTGGTGTGCCTGTCACTTGCTCGAATCTGGGCGGGACCTCTGCCTAGTAATTTGCTTTAGAAAAACTATAATTAATCTGATTTTAAAAGTTGTATGTGTAACCTTTCAATAGACTCCTTTACATCTTACTTAACTATCATTTATATACAATATTTTAATTTAAATAAACTGTTAATGGGAATGTTGGTTATACTGTTCTCTGGGTGCCTGTGAGTAAAAAAACATTGCAACACTGCATTCTATGGTAAAAACTGAGTGCACCCTAAAACTAAACTTTAACGCCCTGATGTGGCAGTTTACCAGACCTCTTAGGTGCTCAATACTCACCACAACTGATAAAAAATCACTACAGCTGCTTTCATACAGTGACGCTGGTATATTATATCTACTAAATCTAAGTTATTGGTGCTTTCTGGTGCTGGTTAATGCTTTACATCAGTTAAACATACATGTTCAAGTACAGTGTTTCCCACACATAGACCATTCTATGGCGCACCGCCACAGATTGGAGACCGACCGCCACAAAATGATTACCGGTATTTTTTTTTTCCCTATCTAGGGGATTAAAAAAACGTGGTTGGACAGAAGAGCAGCGCTGCTTTGGGGTCAATAAACGTTAGCCTACACACCGAAAACACCACATTCACACCAATAAATAAAAGTTTTACAATGAACCGGGCCGATCTCAGAGCTGTCAAGACTCTCCGGTAACGTTAAGGCATATTGAATGGTTTCCACAAATGCCGTTAACGGGACGAGAGCAGTCAAAACGGCTGCTTCAAGCTAGCTACATCGAGGGTAGGTTAACTTCCTGTTTTCAAAGTAAAAGCACAAATTCTATCGTTATCAAGGGCAACTGGCGTTTATTTTTGTGGATGTAACCGGAAGTGCCCTGCTCACGACGGCTAGCTTGAGTAGCGCCGATTTCGTCCGAACCAAATTGTAAACAGCTGGTATTTAGACAAATTAACGACGCACTGGATCTAAACGGCTACTTTCTTTCCTAAAAATGTTTAAAATGTTAATAAAGTGGTATATTTAAAGAATTTAGGACTTTACAGCCCTAATATTTGAGATAGACTAAAGAATAGACCACATTTTTTAAGTTGTTATTATTAATATTATTATTGTTGTTATCAGTCCTTTTTTTAATGTTTCCTGCTTTAATCCAGATGAGTATTGAAAGATTTTTTATAAGGCAAAAACGGCCTTGTCAAGAGGACAAGGAGCAGCATGAGGAGGTATCAGTCTGAAACAAAGTTGAACAGTCAAATGGCTAGTAAACGTTAATTTATCTGAATGTTCTATAGGCATCAAACAGTGGTGCTCAGGGAGAAATAGAGGACAGCAGACAAAATG
This sequence comes from Centropristis striata, assembly GCF_030273125.1. Taxonomy (NCBI): domain Eukaryota; kingdom Metazoa; phylum Chordata; class Actinopteri; order Perciformes; family Serranidae; genus Centropristis; species Centropristis striata. Next base: position 24,409,118 of record NC_081518.1, read on the forward strand.
CTCCTGTCAGACAGGCAGCTGCTGAAACAACAGGTGAGGTGGAAACAGAGAAGTGTAGACTTTAAATTTAAAAAAAAAAGTAAGGTAAAGTATTTTAATTGTGATTTGTCTGTGGCTGTTTGCGGTTTTGTTATTGTTTTTATGTTTTTTTTGGTCTTGTACTGTAGGCTACTGTGAAACTTTCCATAAATGGGCCCGAACCCAAGGAGGTCCCTTATGAGAGAGCACTTGAGTTTTTTTTCAGGAAGCCAAGAAAAATTAGGTGTTCTGATAGGGCATGCAAGCCATGCATATTTGCATTAATATATTTTATTGTTACATTAATTTATTTTACCCAAAAAGTTAGAACAGGTTATTGGTTGAGGTAGGTATTAAGTTAATTATTTGAAATAAAAACTTCCAATTGAAACTGTTTTGTGCAAATCATTCCTGATTCACAGAACCTAAAGATTGAACTAGTTGGGGTGAGGAATGAAACCAGGCAGGGTTCTGGTAAAAATGTTTTTAGTTGTCTTCTCTTAAAGAACTTACTTTTAAAGAACTGACTGAATAATTCCAAATGCTGTAGCTTTATAGTGGTCTCAGCAGGTGACTCTGAAGAACAATAGATACAGGTTTTTTCATATGGCAGCTTCAGAAAGTGTTGAACACCGCCCGCTGCATCCACCCGATGACCGACACTGTGACACTGGATTCTCCCACCGGTGTCAGTGGAGCACCACACATTGCTACCTGGTCTGTGGGAAACACTGAAGTATGATGACTTTTGTTACAATAATCTGTTATTCTGTCTCTTTTTCTGTCTTTGTTGTCTGTCTCTGTGTATTGTCGGTCACTATCTGTGTGACGAAGGTCACTATCAAAGGTCACTATCAAATGCATGCATAATTCACTATATGCGTCTCTATGCAATTATGGATAGTAAAACATTTTTAGGTTATAAAAAAGGGTTCGAGGGACAGAAGGGGGGTCCAACCTCCATGAACTGACCAGCCTAATGTGATGTCAGGGACGTGTAGATTGAACCCAGAGACTCTGTAACTGCACATTCCTTGACATATTGTAATTAAATGATTTAAAACTAAGAACTTGGACGTCTCCTGCTCATCATTCCCCATCAGACGATCTGCGCAGAGAACTGGTAAGAGGATTTACTGTTGGAGTCAGATAATTTAATTTTAAAGGTTTCCTCAATGCATTTCTCTAACACTTTAGATCATGGAAAATTATTTTTGCACTGCACATTGTATATTCAACAGTGCAGTACAGCGTCTTGAAAATCGCATCTCTTCTACTATGTGAATGGTATCTTTGTGTTTAGTCATTGTGTGTTTTTGGAGTCAGGTTTGTGGTCCAGGTCCTACCACCTCATAGTGTGACCGGGGTGTTACTTTGTCTTCTCTCCCTCACTCCAGACCTTGCAGCACTTTGCCTGAAACTCTAATCTATTACACTTAATATGACTTTATTTAATAATTAGGTACTTGACTTATTTTTTCATTTTATAATGCAATTCAACTAAGGTTACTTTGTATATCATGCATTTACTACATGTATTGTCTATTCTGGAAGAAGGATCCCTCCTCTGTTGCTTGATACTGTTGCTCTGTGTTGGAAAAGACTTGGCTTCATGCCGCCAAAGCTCTGACTCTGATTACATCTTTGCTCCCATTGTTATGTCTGTAATTATCTGCAGAAGCAGACATCTGCTGATCCTTTATTGCTATATAATGATTGTGTCTGATGAGGAAGGCATTTGTCTAAGAGCAATAAGTGCATAGATGAGTGAGCCAAAGGTTTCATTGAAATGCAAATGCAATTTTATATTAAAAGATAGCAAAGGGATCATTCACTATATCACACAACACAGCTTGTTAGTACTGCCATGGAAATACATATACAGTCTTTTCATATTTACACATCAAGTGACAACCAAACAGAAATCATAAATACCTCTTTTTGTTAACTTTACAACAGCTATACGCGACCAGTATTTCATAAGATAAAAGAGCACTATTAAATAACTGGCATCTTCCCTATCATTTACAAGGCTTGGAAACACAGTGGTTAAAATAATCCAGCAAAAATAAAACAAAAAAAATTGTTCTTCTCCAGTGAGTAAAATTAATACAAGTCTAAAAACAGTCATGAAATCCCTTTGTACAAAAGACTATACAACTTAATCAACACAATATCTTCAACAGAAATGTTTGCTTATATCCGCATGATAAAATCTGTACAGTTTAAGCATTCCTGCAGCAGAGTTGGAGGGACTGTGAGCCGGGATGATTGGTTACTGGGTCACTGTGATGCTCTGTAGGCCTACTGTCAACCAACCGTCAGACACCGTAGTTATGTAGCTGCCAAGACCCTCTTTCATTGGCCTCAGTGCTTCGTCTAGCAGCAAATCAGCAAGTTGCTGAGCTTGTAGCAGATACTTCAAAATACATGGTTCTATAAAGTCTAACCGATATATTTGTCAATATAGCAATATAGTATTTCCTCGTACCATATTTCAACAACAGACAGAATGGTACTCTAAAGTTAAAGCAATGCATAATATCTTTACTTGTATTAAATTCATTTTTCAGTAAGTTGTCAGTGATACATTTCTAAACTATAACCCTCACTGCCTGATGGGGTCAGACATGCACAGTGTTCCTAAATGACCCATCTGTTATACTGTACTGTGGCAGATACTGCAAGTACACCTTTGCATTACAGATTTAGAGTTGATGGATCAGAACTCAAATTACAAAAAGAACAGAAGTTCTCATTGACCTCCAAGAGCGTTGTGCCATGCAGATACTTTTGGTTTTCAATATATTCTTCCCTATGAAACTTTTCCTGAAACCTTTATGATTATGGTGCAGAAGAAAGAAAATCATACGGACATGTGCAGTAAAGCAAATATTGAAAAAACCCTACAACATTACCTTTCTCAACATGATCTTGTTCAGTTTAGTCAATCAGTTAAAACAGAAGTTTCTTGTTTTTGTTTATCAGCCTTAAAAATACCCACAATTTAACACCTAAGCCTAATACTGTTGTGGGTCAAAGTGGGAGGTATAAGAATCTGAGATTACAGATTAAAGGTTGGAGTAGATGGATAAGGGAACATTGATGATGACAATGCATATTACACACACTCCTGTGATGAAAGAAACAAATCAAGGGTTTTTTGTTTTGTTGTAGTTTAGCGCACAAAAAGTTTCTAAAATGAAAGAGCTTCAAATTCTAACAGTAAGTGCTGTCACAGATAATCCTTTATCTGGAAAATAAACCACAAAGGGACATGTTTCACATTTTTTAAGAGGCTAATTAACGAATTACTCAATGAAAGATTGATTCGGGAAAGTAGTTTAAAATAAAAACCCATGACATCTGGCTAAATAAAATCACAACTATCTGCATGGCTGAAAAGCCCTAGTGGTACATGTCTGAGAAAATTTGTTATTTCTGTAGTTTGGATGACCAAACCCAAATAAAAAGAATGTCATAAACATCTTTAAAACCTCTGAGAAAAATAAGTATACAGCTGAAGGAGGAAAAGGAACGAAATGTTTGGCACTTAGGCTGTTACTTCATCGTGGCTTCCTCTGCTATGCCCGAGGATCAGCAATGGTTGAATTAAAAAAAAAAAAGAAGAAAGAATAAAGGCTCCTTTAAGGTTAACTTTTGCAAAGGATGAATGGACTTCTGCAACCAACCGAGAGTACCAGCTACAGTAAGTCCTTGCTCGACCTGTAAAATAAGGATTCAGAAGCAGATGGTGTCATCTCTGCGGGCTCCTGCTGATGAGGGCAAGTCAGTAAAGTCAAACGAAACAAACATCCCATAATTAAGATACATTTCTATTGAAGTGTAAATGCTGAAAGAAGCATGGAGACTCTGTGAAGCCCCACCCTTTGGCACTGTTATAAGTACAACTCTTGAATACCCGGGTCCTGCGGCACAAAAACAACACTCTCACCATTTTCTGAAAGTCAGCAAACCCACTCCACAAAGTACAAAAAACGTTCATAAATAGTGTTCATAAAGACATGAGTGGCATTAGAGAGAGCATTGTGGGTACGTCGTCCGGGGAGTACGTCATTCTAGCCTCGTCCAAAAATAAAAGTTCACAAAAAATAAAGGTGAAGTTGTACACAGAGAAGCGTTTGTCACGTTGAGAGTCTGCATCCTTTAAAAAGGCTCCAGATAACGCTTATGTCTCTCTGTTCACTTCCTCCCCAGGGTCCTTTTCTTTCTTATTCCAGCATGCTCATTAGTTTATCATTTTGCCTAAAGGCAGTAGCACTGAGGGTACTGTTGGAGGACTGCACTGCATGTGTGTGTGTGTACAAGTAGGACGGAGCCCCAGTTTCAGAGACAGGAGTATGTTTATGGGAGCTTAGTTATGTCTAACCAGGTTCATTTGTACCGTTACTCTATGATGCAACTGTTACTGTGTTTGTACCTATTTATCTTTGTGTGTTTGTACCGTCTATAAATACAGGTGTGTGTGTGTGTATATGTGTGTATTGGGTAACGGAGGGCGGGGGCCTCCCTCACACTTCGCTCTCGGTGGAGGGCTTGCGCGTTGAGGCCCAGCCGGTGTCGGGCAGGCTGTGCTGGGCGTGGCGCTGCGGGGTGATGGCTGAAGGGGTCAGAGTGGTTATGGAGGAGCATTCGGACGCTTCCTCCTGGAGGAGCTGCTCCGTCTCGCCGTCATCTAGCGAGGCGCTGCTGGCCTGCAGGGACACGGTGTCTGTGCGCATGCAGGTGTGCAGGCCGCCTCGGGACGGCTTGATCTGTTTTAGGTCGTCCCAGTAAAGCTCCTCGTTGGACAGGAGACACACGCCCTCCACAATACGGATCTTCTCCTTGGTGTAGCCTCCGTCCACTCCCCCCTGAGAACAAGAAACAAGTAGTTAGAATGATGACCTCTATAAGTAGTTTAAAAAGGGAAAATCCACCTTCAGCTATTCTTCAGTTTGTTGAACTAAAAACTTAAGTTAATCTACGATTAAATGTAATAGAGGTCCTGGCTCTGCTTTACTTATTTCTTACATGCACGTCTTTTTTTCTCCCCTTCTTTTTCCTTCCTTTACCTTAACCCGTCCCTCCTTTTTAACAAATAATCACAGGTTATTGACGTTAAAATCTGCAACACAAACATCACCAAAACTTTAAAAGTTGAACCTGTTAAAGGTGGATTTCTCTTTAAGGATTAATCAGCAGCCAGCTGCACAACACTCCAGAGCAAGATGTCACCTTCAAACACAACCCATGCACAGTAATAGCAATGCTGTGCTTTCTTCTGGAGTTAGTTTTTCTTTTCAGATTAAACGAATACGGATACATAATTACCATAAACAAAAAGCCCAGGCTGTGATCTGTAATGAAATCCACTGGATTGCTTTATGGCATAAAAACAGGGAGATGAAGTTATTTATCCAGAGCAAATGGAGTTATGCTGCAGCTCTGTGTAAAACACTCTGTTCAAATTATTCCTGCTACAACAGACAGAATAATTTCTCCCAGTGTCTCTTCATCTGCAGCATGAAATAAATACATACAGTAGGCGTGGCACACCTGTTGGAACAGAGCAGTGAGCTTGACTGAAATTGCTCCTTTTACAAACAGCCAAAAGCAGTCCAGCCATAAAGTTTCCAGTATTTTAAAGATTTTTCCAACAGCTGGTGCAATGGGTTGCAATAAACAGACAATTGGAAATGGATTCCGCCTTATATATATATATAGCTTATAATGATGAAAAAAGCTGAAAGCAGACATCCTTTATAATCTTTCTCTCTTTTGACCAATAGTAGCATCTTACCTGCAGTGGGAACTAACAGGATTGTGGAAAATATGGTGTCGACTTTAAGAAAAGTTATTAATTATGTTAAAGTTCTGACATTGAGGCTACCAACTGCCTGCATTGAACTCTTGTGCCGTGTTTCTACTGCGTGGTTCGGCTCTGCTCGACATGACTCAACTCACTTTTTTAGACCAAGTCCTTTTTATTTCATGTTACACTACACATAGTTCTTGTATCTGATTAAAATTGCCCTGCTGCATGAAAGTGCCATGACATATTCTTCATATTCTGACTGGGTTGGTTCAGTTTAGAATTTATGAGTAGGATTGATTAAGTAAGGGAAATAATATCAAAGTTAGCCAAACAGAGACAATCTTGAGTAAATAAGAAATTGCAAATCTGTGTAAAAGCTAGCTAGTGACATTTTTTGACCAATTAGTGGTCTGCATTGTTTTAACTCCACCTTTAAACTAAAAACCTACCTTTTTAATCTGGCTTTTATGTAGTGTCTTATTATCCTTTTATCACAATTTTATGGTTTTATTTATTAGCTTTTATCTGATTTATCCATATTTTATTATTTCTATTACATGTTTATTTTAATTCTAATTCTTGTATACAGGTTTTCATATATATATATATATATATATATATATATATATATATATATTATATGATAATATATATATATATATTATCATATAATATATTATATTATCTTTAATAATTGTATTTACTCATATTTTATTACTCAGCGTGCAATAGTCTCCATGCCCTTTTATTAAATATTCTAGGTTGTTGCTGTTTTCAATCTGTACAGCACTTTGAATTACGCTGGATTTGTATGACATGTGCTATATAAATACAATTTTATTGATTAATTGATTTTAGTATTATCTCAACTGATGTTGTACTAAAGGGACTAAGGAACTTTCCACAACTTTTGCCAATGTAAATAAAAAAATAAATAAAAAAAGGCAGATTGAGTAGAGCTGCACCGTACCATGCAGTGAAAATGCAGCAATAATTGTTTGAAGTTATTTCAAGGCTTCACTATTAATTTAAGACTGATTTAATGGTGTATATAATGATATGTGGAGCACCTTTAACAATTTTATCCACACACTTAGATTCCATGCCCCGATGAAATGTCAGTTTCACAAAAAACCTCAAAGTAGTATAAACACTGACATGCTACTGTTCACAGAGCTCTGAAACTGCACCAAAGAGAGAAATCTGTTAATTTTGGACAGCAGGTTGCATGCGGTGAGAGACAGAAGAAGTGAAGGACAACAAAGAAGCAGCAGAGAACACAACTCCTTCATGCTGTGTAACTACCTCTCCACAGGACAAGTGGGTCAAAAGATAAAGGGAGAGAGGGAGTTGTAGGGATGAGAGAGCTGCAGTGAGGAGAGAGAGAGGGGGGAGAAAAGATGAGCTGGTGTCTGTAACCTGTGTGTGTCACATGTTACAGTAATTCAGATAAATCAATCAGACAAACAGTGAAGGTATTTGTCTCTATGGTTACTCACCATACACCTCCATAGTCTGTGACCATTCTATGGAATTATCATGGATTCACCTTAAATCCATTCATGTATTAAGCAAAGAACATCTTTTATTTTCACTCTAGTGTTCCTCACCTCTTTCTTATATCGAAGCTGGTTGTATATTGGTGGTTTTTGCGACGTCTCGATCTTGACCTCTTGTGTTGACGTGCGATACGAGGGGTTACTGTAGGTCAGATTGCTCACTCCTGGGTCAGCAAACTTCGACTTTTTATGTCTGTCAATAAAAACAGGGGGAAAATTTTATAAATTAAACTTCCCACTGTAAGGCAATGTAATCTTTATTATCCCAAAGCGGCAATTTGTTGCACAGCAAGCTGTAATACAATAATCACACCAATCAGACAATCCACATTAATTACATGATTCTATTCAACAGACCAATAGCAGCAGGGAACAATGAATTATTAAATCTGTTGTAAGTGATTATACTCTGTGTTAAAGACACAGGAGTAATACATCTGAGAAGTATCAAGCAGGGGACTGACCTGTAAATAATCAAAGCAGCAATGAGGATGAGAATAGCCAGGATGGTCAGGACTCCTCCGATCACATAGCTGATGTGAAGTCCTTCTCCTGCAACACATGGCACAGATTGTTGACAGAGATAGTTCTGAAACAGTTTAGCCTGGCTTATGTCCTGTGCAGGTAGGTTTGGGAAAGGTTCCTTTATTTACAATATGTCAGTGTTCACGTCATTAAATAGTCAAGATGATGCTGCTGGTGTCATTGTGCTACGTCAGCGCTAAATTAACCACATCCTCAAACTTTCCATGACAGTCTTATGACTGCAGAGTTAGTTCAGTGAGGGCTTTAAAATACTGCATTTTTAAAATATAGCACTTTAACATCTCAATTATGGATATATTAGTGTTGTTTTGATGTAGTTTTATTTGTTAATTTTCAAAATGTCTGTTAATGTTAAATGTCTTATTGTAAAGCTCTTTCTATTTATGTTTTTGAGAAGTGCTATATAAATAACATTTTATTCTTATTATAACACTTAATTTGCATTTAATACATTTGATGACAGCCTTTGACTGATTTTAGCATATGTTTTTGTTTGCTTTTCGTGCACTTAAGTATTATTTGTTCCAAGTCAAGTATGTCAGCTTTCAGGAATTTCTTTTTTTCCGACTCTACCACTCGAAAATTGCCTGGTTGTCAATCTTAAGAAATATTTACAAGTTGGAAACTAATAATTACTATAACTCCCACATATGGTAGCTGTTGTATTAGACAGCTGATTTGCAAGCAATGGTTTAAAAGTGGAAAATGCACCCTCTCCAAAGCTGTTATTGTGTTTGCTAGCATGCTATTGACCAACAGCTACAACCAACTTTGCATAAACCCCCAAAAAGAGCTAGGCTAGCAGTTTCCCCTTGTCTCCACATTTGAGCTAGGCTAAACATATCCTCAAGGTTTTTCATACTTGACACACATGGATAAAATTAATAAATTGCTTTTTGAATGTCCGACTGTTCCTTTAAGACTACTTCCAATGTGTAATAATTACAGTATTTCTCTCATGTACTGACCGTGAGGAGCCGTCACCACGTTGCTCAAGCAGCCTTCTACGCTCAGGTTCTTGTCAGTGCAGCTGGGAAAATAAAACAGAAACTCAGTTTGAGAAGATAACTTAATATTAGCTGTAATAACCTCATGAAGGCAAAACATTATATTGTTTTTTTCCTGAAGATAACTCTCTGTTGGGCCTTTGGGAAAAGTCTGTAAGCTTCCGCAGGATTACTGCCGCTTCAAAATCTCATTGTGTATTCTGCTGAAGACGAACAATTACATAATACTCCTCTATGGGCTGAGAAAATTCTCTAACCTCCATAAAAGGATTGAGAGCACTCAATATTTTTGGAGCAATGACAAGCAACTTCACTTCTCCAATTATTGCTATTTTCTATAAAGTAGTTCTTCAAATTAGAACACCAATGCTAAAAAGAAACTACTGAACACAGGAAATCCAGCAGTATCTTGTGCAGACAGTTGCTGCTCTTTGAATGTGTTTTAAAAACAAGAGTCTGCATGGATTTTTAAAGCAATAATGCCAACACAATTGACAGAAGACAAACTGCTTTGTTACATACATACATACATACATACATACATACATACATACATACATACATACATACATTAAACAGGGTAAGGGTGTTAATTAGATCCGTTTGATTTATTTTTACTTGGGGTTGTATGACGTACTTGTCCATCAGTATGATATCTTCAAAGATACCAGACTCCTGTGACAAAAAAAGTAATTTTACCTCACAGAACACAGTAGCTGCTGGTCTACTGCTGCGTCAATCATTTAGTTTGTTTGTGTTATGGTGTGACTTTGGTGTATTAAAGTGATAGTTCAGATCAACCAAAGTTACACAATAGCACAAACTAACTGACCAAGATTAGACCAGCACCTCCCGTGTTCTGTAGGTTAAAATGACTGTTTTTGTCAATGGAGTCTGGTGACTTTTAAAATGGCTCCACTTCCCCCAGTGTAAACTTCAACAGATGACGACAGATAGAGAGGTGAAAATATTGTAAATAAATTATATACATAATCTAATGCTGATTTTTTCAGATAGTTTTCAGTTTAGATAGTTAATGATTCGCTGCTGCTCCCGTTCAGCAGTACATTGCCTAGCCCCTGTGCTGGTACTCCTGGCTGCAGCAGTGGAATGTAACTAAGTACATTTACTACTGTACTTAAGTACAATTTTGAGGTACCTGTACTTTACTTGAGTATTTCTATTTTAACTTTCTATTTTACTTTAACTTTTAACTTTTACTCATCTATATTTTGAGCCAAATATTGTCCTTTTACTCCACTACATTTAGCTGCTTTAGTTACAATTCAGGTCAAGATTTAAGATAAAACATGATGAATTAAAAGTTATTATACATTCTTTGAAATTAAAACTCATAACAGTATATTAAGTAGTTAAAATGAGCCCCATCTTTACAAAATTAAAATGCTGTTTACATAAATGCATCAATACAAATAATCTAATAATATATTTAGAATATATATAACAATCTGCATAACAAGTACTTTTACTTTTGGTACTTTAAGTACATTTTGATACTGATACTGTTTTACTTTACTGAAGGAAGTTTTTAATGCAAGACCTTTATTTGTAGTGGATTTATTTCAGACTCTGGTATTAGTACATTTACTTAAGTAAGGGATCTGAATACTTCTTCCACCACTGCCTGCCTGCATCCCAAAACTGGGGGCTACTGACCTCCATCTAGGCAACACACAGACTATAAAAAAGTACTTCATAGAGGCTAAACTAATCCAAACAACCCTTTTAAAGTAGCTAATAACTTCAAAGCTTTCCTGTCAAAGAACTACTCAAACAGTTAAAGAGACTTACTTGACCGGTGAGGGTCCTCCATGTGGAGTGTCTGTTGGAGCTTTGGGGATCTTGTTGGGTACAGGAGTGCTGCTAGTTCCTCTGGCAGGAGAGGTGGGAACGTAACCTGAAACTGATAAACACAAGAACATTAGATCTGGGACAACTCTAGGCTAGGTTAGTCCTACTGTGAACATTTCTCATTGACCAAGTAAAAAAGCAAAACATGCACAGAACAACAACATGTTGGCAAGATTATTTTTAGTCAAACACCAAAAAGTCAGCACAGTGGTCACTCACTGGTGGAGCAGGGTCGCCCATCTGGCTCATCAGGGCAGGCGCACACAAAACTGTTGGTCTTGGCGAAGCACAGGTGAGTGCAGCCGCCGTTGTTCACCCCACAGAGGTTGGTACCTGAATGAAAGGAGAGGGAACATTCACAAACTGGCAAAAAACAGTCTGAGTGGCTTATTTGAAATCAAGGAGTGTTTCCCACTTAAGTTTGGTTCATTTCATCAGCTAAGAACGATGAGATCTGAATCACTGAAAGCTTTCATCTACTAACAGCACTGTGATACTGGAAAATGAAGGTCCCAGCCCTCTTAAAGAGAACTATAATGTACTTTGCTGCTAATTAAAATGCAATTCAATCTAATTGCCAGAGGCTGCTTCATGCAAAATCCCTTTTTACATTTATCAAATTAAATAAAAGAAGCTCAGACGAATCCATCACATTTAGCTAATTAACATTAAAGCGACTGGAATCTGATTTATTTTGACCACCACTGCAGCAAAAATCTTAATCATGCCCGAGGAAAGGTTACGAAAAACAGGCTTCTGTCCAGTTAACCTGCTTCTGGTTAATCAATGTGACTTCTAATTAAAAATGTTTGTTTATTTTGTTTTGATTGTCTTATGACTGTGAGAGATACTGATTAAATTTGATGTTCATTTATGAGGCTGCAGTTTGTTGATGTTCTTACAATGTAATCAAGAAAAGCAGAAACATCAACTCATGCTAATCAGTTGTGTTCAAAAGAACTGAATATTAATATTTTAAATCAAATTATTTAGTTTAATTTATCATATTAAATAATTTAAAAGCATTTCAACCTGGGTATATCTCTCCAAATCCGCTTGGAACACTTTGTGTCCTCACAGATAAACAAACTGAGGTCTTTGGGGTCCACTGTGTCAGCTGGAGGTGAAGAAAAGCATCCTTACCTGTCTGTCTGTGAGGTGTTACCACTATAATGTCCATGAGGCCCTCCACGTTGGCCAGCACCGTTTCCTTGTTACGGCCGGTGTGTTTGTCCACCCGCTGGATGGACTTAGTCTGCCAGTCCGTCCAGTAGATCCAGCGGTCTTGCTGCGAGAGTCGGGAGAAAGGAGTTAGAGGGGAGGACACCGGCTTCAACTGGGGAAACGAGGGAGAAGAAGAGAGGAGAGGAAAAACACAGACAAGGAGAAGGGGGAAGGGAGGAAGAAAAGGGAAGGGACAGGGGAGGAAGAAAAATGAGGGTCAGAGTGGAAAAGAAGTAGAAGAAATGGTTAAGTCGAATGGGTTCAGCATGAGTTGGAGGACGGAGAAGACGACCAGTGAGAGTCACACACGGTGAGCCGATGAGTGAAAGAGAGCAGGTGAGTGGAGGAGGCAGCCAGGAGGAGGGGTCAGCCCAGTGATTGACAGCTAAGGGTGAGGAGGGGGAGGGGGTACCTGTGTGAGGGCGAACGGGTGGGACACCGGGCTGACGAGGACCTGCCGCAGTTTCCCGTTCAGGTCCGAACTCTCGATCCTGTCCAGGTGAGCGTCCACCCAGAAGATCCTGCGGAGAATGTTGCAGAATTATAAACTGTAAAAACACTTTACAGTGTCTGACTGCACCCTAAAAACAATTTAAACACCCTATGAGGATGTAAGGAAAAATAAATACAGAAAACTCTTAAAACAGATCTTTGTCTTTTCATTTTATGGTTTAAGGTTGCTAACAAACAGTACTTTCTGAAACTGTAATGATCTGATTTCCCTAGAGGGATAATCAGATCATAAAAACTTTTATTATATGTAATCTAATTGAATCTATACGGAGCCCCCCAGGGGACACGGGGGAAAAAAAAGATGGGTGAAAAAAAAAAAAAAAGATGGGTGAAAAAAAAAAAAATGATGGGTGAAAAAAAAAATGATGGGTGAAAAAAAAAATGATGGGTGAAAAAAAAAAAGGACGGACTTTTGCGAGATCCTGAGATACTTTTGCGAGATCCCGAGATATGACACATCAGAAGTGGTTTAGTGTTGATATCTATAAAATCAAGTGAGCTATTACAAAATAAAAGGCTTAAATATTGTACACACTGAATAACAGGAATTGAAAAGGTGTGTATTGAAAATAAAGGGTGTGGGATGTCCACAGTGAGTTCATGAACACATCAGAAGTCGTTTGGTGTTTATTAGATGAATTTCCAGTGAGTTATTAAAAATAGAAAAGAAAGACGTTGCACTTTTGCGACGGTCCCTAAGCACTCTGGCTGCCGTTGGGCACTAGGACGTATATTCGGCCCGGTTACTTTAATCTTTCGCCAGACTCGCTGATTTTGGTGAGTTGATCAAGCCTGTGAAATGTCAGTCTTAGTTTTCTGTACAAAATAAAACCATCCTGGGGGAAATTGGTGCGGTTTTCGTGACGCTATTCCAGTTAGAACGCCGGAAAATAGGCGAATATCGCTCCTCCATTGCTCCTCTTCTTTCGTCAGTATCTCGGGATCTCGCAAAAGTATCTCAGGATCTCGCAAAAGTATCTCGGGATCTCGCAAAACTATCTCGGGATCTCACAAAACTATCTCGGGATCTCGCAAAACTATCTCGGGATCTCGCAAAACTATCTCGGGATCTCGCAAAAGTCCGTCCTTTTTTTTTTTTCACCCATCATTTTTTTTTTTCACCCATCATTTTTTTTTTTTTCACCCATCATTTTTTATTTTTTCACCCATCATTTTTTTTTTTTTCACCCATCATTTTTTTTTTTTTTACCCATCTTTTTTTTTTCCCCCGTGTCCCCTGGGGGGCTCTGTAAATCTACAAGGATCCACTGGAGGAAAAAAAATGCAAGACAGGAAGCTCCTTCTCTCTCTCTGACCTTCGTGTGTAGTAGTCTAGAGTGAGACCGTTGGGCCAGCCCAGGTCAGTGTTGATCAGAACCTTTCGGTCCGAGCCGTCCAGGTGAGATCGCTCGATCTTTGCGATGTGACCCCAGTCAGTCCAGAACAGGAACCTGCAGAGACAAGGGGAACCTGTGAGGAGCCTTTTTTATACACAGTTGAAAAAGTATCTGCAACCATGTGACACGTCCTAACTAAAACAGATAACTCTTTAGGGTTTTTGCCTTCTTTCTGCAAACATGCTACTTTTTCTTCATTCAGCTCACAGCTTGCCAGTCAAAACCGAACTTTTAATTTGAGGGTGAAGCCCAGTCTCCTCTCTTACCCTTTGCTTGGGAACACTGCGATGGCTCGGGGTTCATCCAAACTGTTGTTGACTAGAACTTTGCGGCTCGTTCCATCCAGACGGGCCACTTCGATGGTGTTGCGCCCGGTGTCGGTCCAGTACATGTTCCTGGACACCCAGTCTACAGCCAGGCCGTCTGTGGTCTTCAGGCCCTGGCTGATCACCGTCTCCATGCCACTGCCGTCTAGATTTGCACGCCTACATAACCAAGTAATGTGTTATGATGTACACTAGCTACCTGATTAAGCAGATAAAAAAATCCTGATAATACAGATAAATACAGTGAACACTGCTTGATGTTTTAATGTCACAACTGGTTTTGTTATTCTGCACATAACTGTAAAATCGATTAAATATCTTTCACTTATTTTAAGGAAAGGATTTCTCAAACTAGTATTGATATAAAAAATATGTTTTCAACTTTTTCCTCCCTCTAAAAAATTCAAATAACATATTCTTTATCCAGAATCTTCTTTTCTGTATTTGTACATTTCTCTATGACTGACAATGACTAACCTAGATTAACAGAACTAATCCTTAAATCATTATTTTATGCAAAGTACTTTCAGGAAAACAAACAAAAATATATATTATTAATAAATATCACATAGCAGAAATGTATGTATATAATGTGTATATAATGTTATATATACGTCTTATTTTTTTATATTCTTTATTCTGTTTTCCATATCTATGTGTCTGTATCTTGAGCTGTTGAGAGAACTAAATTTCCCCACTGCAGGATAAATAAAGTCTTATCTTATCTTTTATCTTATTTATGTAATAAAGTGGCATATAGGAACATATAGGCGTTAAAGTTCACCTTATAACATCCAGAGTGACATCGGTGTAGTAAAGTTTTCCGTCCACGCTGTCGTAGTCCAGTGAGATGACGTTGTGCAGCTCGGGCACCGGCACATGCACGTCTGTGTGGTCGTTGGTGTCCAGGGAGATCCTGCGCACACTGACCCGGTTGGAGAAGAGCAGGTACGACTCCGGGGAGTCGTCACATGACCTGCCGTCTCCCTTGAGCAGGATGCCGGTGGGACAGGCGCAGGATGTGTCGTTGGGACGAGGCAGACACAGGTGGGTGCAGCCCCCGTTCCTCCTGCCACACTTATTAAAACCTGAGGAGACAAGAAACAGAACAGTTCATGTAAAGAGACACAGTACAACAAACACAGACACCTTACAACACAAAATATGTGTACTTAAAGATTTTTGTTTACACAGAACTGTCTGAAAACCACCTGGTGAGCTAAACGTACGACAATCAGCAGAAGCTGTTTTTCGGATCATCATGCAAGGAATCAGAAATAATACCAAAGGCCACGGAGCAAATCTAAACTGTGGGAAGCCCTTTGATTAGCTGTGAAACTACAAAAATCTATAAACTGCAAAGCAAACAAATCACACTGTGTTAAGCAGCGTGATATATTGACTTGAAGAACGAAATAAAAAAACTGAGCAGTATATTGCTTTTTTAAAATTTTACCAATCACACAGCTTTTATTCATACTTTAACTATAATGAGGTCTTTGTGGCCCTCAGACTCACCCAGTGGCCTCTCCCTGTCCACAGCCTGGATGTCCATCAGGCCCGGCAGATTGGCTCGCACCGTGATGGTGTTGGTCCCGGTGTTCTTGTCAGCTCTCTGGATGCTGCGGCTCTGCCAGTCGGTCCAGTAGATGTGAGAGCCCAGCAGGGTTAGACCGTACGGGTGCTGGACCGGAGTCACAAGGGTGTGTCGGTTCTGCCCGTTCAGGTCGGCCGTCTCGATGCGCTGGAGAGAAAGAGAGGGATGAGAGGGATTACCACCATGACTCCATACTGCCTTACGTCAATTAGCATTTAGCCATTTAACCTTTAAATCTCTACTAATTTCTACAGTCATCTTTTCTCATCCCTCGTCTGATTTTAATTAATTTGGTGCATAATTATGCATGTAACAGCTTTTTCTTTGGCGTTTCTAAAATTATTTTACTTTTCCAGCATGCAAAAACTTTCTCTGATGCAGGTTGGCTTGCAATTAGTCTCACAGCAGAACAAACTTTAATATCCAATTGTTGGAGCTATTTATTTCTTGTTAGTATTTAGTAGTGTATTTAGTTTATTAATAATTAGTAGTATTGTTTGGTTATTTTAGACATTTGTTTATTTTGATTAGATTTTTGATAATACTTTATTTTACTAGTTATTTGTTTAGTTTAATTATTATTATTGCTTAGCATATTTAGTTTTCAATAATATTTTTATGTTCTATGGAAATTGGGGTAACACTGTGGGAACCCGAGGTTATATAAGTAAGTAGGTAGGCAGAGAACCAGCAAGCACCTGGGGCGGCCTATGGTATTTTACCAGTGCAAGAGAGGCATCAGGAGCCATGATCTTTTTGTTCTTTTGTTGCTTGCTTGTTATGGACAAAATAAACGATCAGAAACTCACAACTTTGCATGGACAATAAGCTTCTTTTGCCTGCGTACACCACATCCCCATGGTGCATCAGTGGCACTTTGATAAGTTTTGTTTCAATGTTAGTTTTGTTAGTTTTTCAGACAAATGGCCACTAGACCAATATGACTAGTCCTGAAAGCCACAGAGAAGACGTTTTTTTTCTTATAACAATTCATGATTTGTGAGGTGAAAATGCATGCGAGTTGCTGCTGCACCTCAGTGTGAGCGTCGGCCCACAGTAACTGTGAGCCAGCCATGTCGATGGCCAGGCCGTTGGGCCAGCCCAGGTTGTTGCTGATGAGCACCACGCGGTCTGAACCATCCATCGCTGAGCGCTCCAGCTTAGCGTGCTCTCCCCAGTCGGTCCAGTACATGTAACTGCAGGAGAGAGGGAGAAGGAGAGAAGGACAGGGGTTAAAATTCAGTAAGTAAGAAGAAAGAAAGTAGGACAGAGATGAATAGGACCCACTGGATCATATTAGACATGATCCTGTATAATAATGAGTAATGATTATGACCTTTCTTTTTCTCAGGAGCTAGAACAGAAGAAAACAACTCTTTAATGATAATAAAACATTCCTCAGTGAAAACTGGAGTGAAACTTAAGTTTCATCATTGCCAATGTGGTTAGAGATTTTAACCAAATGCTATTAAAATAAAAAGCGTTCATATTAGTCAGCTTACCCCATTTCATTGTAGAGGGCAATTGCTCGCGGGCTGTCCAGGTTTTGCCAGACGAGAACTTTCCTCATTGAGCCGTCAAGGTTGGCAACCTCGATGCGGTTGGTTCCCGTGTCTGTCCAGTAGATCTTCCTGCCAACAGCATCCACCGCCAGACCATCAGTCGTCACCAACCCTGCAGAGAGAGACAGAGATGGAGTCATGACACTCTAAAACAGCAAAAAAAGAAGCAATAAAACCCAGCATCATACATGTTAAGCCATCCTCCTCACCTGTAGTTACGAGGTCTTCTTGTGCTTTTCCGTTGATGTTGGCTCGGCTGATTTTCTTCAGTGTGCTGTCAGACCAATACACCTTTCCTGCAGGAGGTGCCACATACACATGTAAGGGCATTTCTGCTCACTGGACTTTTTGAAACAGGGATTTTAAAACTTTGAGAAGACATTCGAACCTTCTTTGGGATCGACCCCGATGGCGATGGTGTTTTTCATGGAGCTGTTAACGGCCAGAACCACATCAGCGAAGTACGGGATATCCAAAGAAACCATCCTGATGTCGGTCCTCCGTGCAAAGATCAGGAAGCTGCTCATCCCTATAGAACACACAGACATATCAACAAACATCCAGACACAATACAAAGACTGACATGCTTTCATCTTCACGGAAGCAAAGATATTTTTACCATAACCTTTGAACTTTTTACTTTTTTGTTGCAGTTTTCTATCCTATATTTGCAGGCTTGAAAAAAGACATTTTTCTATTGTCTTTATCATTAGCAACAATCAGCTACTGTTTGCACTGTAAACACAGATGCTCAGACAAGAATATTTTTTGGCACTGAAGACAAATGTTTGTACCAGGCGTGCAGGTCTTTCCATCTGACTGCAGGTTGATCCCGGTGGGACAGGCACAGCTGGAGGCTTTGGGAGCAGGCGCCAGGAGACAGAGGTGGCTGCATCCTCCATTATTCACCGCACACGGGTTGCGCACTACAGATGGAGACACACAAAGCAACTCAGCTTACCCAATATCCTGCTTTCTAGGTTAGCTCAGAGGCTAGGAATGGAGAGGGAACGGGAAAAATTGGGGCAGAGAAAACTGAAACACACAATTTCCCTAAAGGGAACAAGGGAAAGCCCCACACATCAGTGAGATCAGTGAGGTTTCAGTTTGGTATGAGCCCCTGAGGCTCTCTGCCTGCTCTGTCAGTGATCTGGGGTCAGTTTACCTGTAATCCTCTCAGTGTCAGCAGAGACACGGGATCTGAGCTCTGGGAATAGGCGGCAAAAATCAGAAAAGTCGAAAGTGACAGGTGGAGATTTTTATCTTTTGTCACAAGAGACGACGCAAGTCAACAGGACCCGTTAAGTATTGTGACATCATCTGTTTATTAAACTATGACTTTTAGGTTTGTGTTGTGAAGGTGTTCACATCCAAAAGTGGAGGACTCAAAGCCCTATTTGTACATAGACCAGCACAATAATACTAAATATAATGTTGACTATAGCTGAAATTGTGATATTTTTTTGTAATCTCAACTTCATGCCTTCCTTTGTGAAATAAATATGATCATAAAATGGAACGTTAGCACTATGGATAATTACAAGCTTAATTCCACGTGGGAAAAGATCTAATGAGGTTCTGACATCTGACTGAGTAACCTTATACTGCTTTGTACTTCGAGCTAATGCTAACAGGACAGGCTGCTCAATAGCTGAGAGCCCTCGAGGCCCGTTGGTCAAATAACAGTAATTAGCTACTAAAATAGCGAGTTAGTTCACTGTTCATCTGATGTGGGTGTAAACATGCACTTAACCCCCATAGTCATTGTTTAATTCATTTACATGTTGCAGCACAGAGACAAACCCAACCTGTGTCGCGGTGTCGGTGGAACATGTGAATGTCCATGAGGTTCTCCAGGTTTTCAGCCAGCGTTTGTCGCCCCAAGCCCGTGAGCTTGTCAGCGCTCTGGATGCTCTTAGACTGCCAGTCTGTCCAGTACAGCTTGTCCTCGTGTACAGTCAGGCCAAAGGGGTGAGGCAGCTGACTGCCAATCAAAACCTGTAAAAAAAAAACAGCAGTAGAAGGTCGGTGAGAGCTGTAAATATAACTAAAATGTACTGTAAAGTGAAGAGAAAAACTTAAAAGCAAATCTCTACCAAGGATGAATAATTCATAAAATCTTTGCTGACAAAATACATTGAAATAAATACTCTTTAATTTTTAAATGTAAAGAATTTTCTCATAGAAATCATCATGTATCAAATGTTAACTTTGTGAGAATAAGAGATAAAAAGGCATTAGTCATGAAAACAGACTTTACCTGACGGTCAGAACCATCAAAGTTCCCAAATTCGATAGTTTTCATGCCAGCGTCAGCCCAGTACAGCCGTTTGGTCTCGTAGTCAATGGCGAGTCCGTTGGGCCAAGTCAGATTAGACGAGATGATGACGATCCGACTGGAGGCGTCCATTCCTGCACGCTCGATCTTCGGGTTGGCACCCCAGTCGGTCCAGTACATGAAACTACAGAGGAACAATAAAATTAATGAAAAAGAATCATGCAAAGTTCAGGTTTGTATGTTTCAGCCTTTCCAGTCGTCTCACCCTCCGATCGGGTCAACGACAATGTCCCTGGGTCGGTCCAGGTTCTCCCAAATCAGGACGGTCCGCATGCTCCCGTCTGCATTAGACACCTCGATACGATCCGTACCTGGGGGACAAGAGACATGAATGGTTGAAATCCAAGAGGTGAGGTGATTGTAGATAATGCAATAGGGATATAACTTTATGTGACAATATGTGAAGTTAGGTAGCTCACCAGCATCAGTCCAGTACAGTTTGTTGGTCACCCAGTCAATTGCCAAACCTGCTGGGCTCTCCAGACTGGTGTCCACCACCACCTGCAGAAACAGGGGCAACAGAGATTAAATACAGATTAGATACATTATCTTTTACAAAGCATATATATAGTATTTTATGTTGTCATGTTTTAGCTGCTTGTACTGCTTGTCTACTTAACATTGTTTTGTACTAATATGTTGTGTGTTTTATTGGTTGTTTTTAAGAGCAGGCCAAGAGACAAAGGTTTAAAAGTTGCATTTTGATCAATGCACATATTGTCCCCGAGAATTAATGAATTTATAAATGAATAAAACACATTTTTGTTGCACTTCCACATCAGCCCCAGTAGATGGCAGTATTGCATAAACTTAAACCCAGCTGCTCTCCTCTGTTCAGTCGAGCACAGATAAGAAGAGATAGATTTCAGAGAGTCAGACTGTGTTTGTCACTGACCTCCTGCTTGGTGCCGTTCCACAGGGCTCTGTTGATGGAGTCGGTGGTGACGTCCGTCCAGTAGATGTAGCCGTCTTTGGCGTCCCAGTCCAGCGCCACGGCATTGCGCACATCAGCCAGAGGGATGACATCATCGGACATGTCCTCTGTGTCGAAGCTGATTCGTCGGATGTCCGTCCTTCGGGCAAAAAGCAGGAACTTGTCAAGACCTGATTAAAGACCAAAGGTCTTCTGTCAGTCTTCTAGGTTTAACAGTGGGGTCAACAGTGAACACAGCAAAACAGCACTGACACACAAACAACCAGCAGCGCAATCAAACTGAATAATTAATATCATAAATACTAACAATTCCTATTACACAATAATCTACAACGATGACAATAAAAGTGTAACTGCCTTTATGATTATTGGGGGCTGTTAATGTCACATAATGCCATTTAAAGTGATGCAACAGGCCCATTAGTGAAGGATTCATTAAAACTTGCACTTTTAATACTCCTTTAGCTGCACTGAACCATAACATGTTATCAAATTAGTTAAAAATTTTGAAATCAGTCTAGTAATTTTCTGCATGCACAGTTTTTCTACACTTTTTCTACACCAATCTAAATCTCAACTGATCAGAAAAAATAGATGATGTACTGTCTAAATTGTATTTTAGTGTATACAATATTTGTCAGGTGCTAACTGGCTAAAATTGTTGTTTTGTAAATAAATAAATATGCAACATCCACACCATTATCACAAATGTTACAGCTCCCCGTGTTGAGGGACTCACCGTTTGCACAGTTGCTGTGGTCCACCTTCTTGAAGCCGGTGGGACAGGCGCAGGTGTGCGTCTTGTTGCTGGGGAGACAAAGGTGGCTGCAGCCGCCGTTGTTGGCGCCGCAGCGGTTCCTGCCACCTGCAGGAGAGACGGAAACACACAGCTCAGTATGGGATGGTTCATGTTCTTAGGAACTTTTTGAAGAGTTTTAAAAAATTTTTTTTAATGTATTATTACTATGTTTTGATTGCTGATTATATGCTGGTACCCTTGCAGGAACCTTTGTTGCATGTCCCCTGTCTGCCTCTTTACTTTGAGCCATTACATTAATGCAAAAATGCTTTATTATAAGGATGCAACGGTTCTTTACAGCACCTTTTATTTTGGCCAATGTGTAAGGATTGTTATAATAACAAAAAAAAAGTTTACACTTTTCAAGTTTTTCAAGGACTATATCAGCCTTTGGGAATATTCTGATTTAACTCCAATGTCCCCTCTTTTTCTTTATGAGTATTAATCAATCCCCAATATTATTCTGAAATATTAATGTGGTAAATGGGGGATTTTTTCAATCCATTAGGCATTTTGTCTATAAAACAACTGCTGCAAACAGCAATAAAGACTTTTTAGGTCTACTATCCAGGACCCTGAGAACTTGTTTATACTTAGACTCTGCAGGCTTTATTATTATTGTATCAGAGCTGAGAAACTATTTGGTTAAACAGTACTTTATATGTGAGAAAATCCTAATATGGAAATTAGCTTCAGGTCTCAGATTTTTTTTCATAAATCTTAAATTATTTAGGTTGAAATTTCTCTTTGTAACAACAAAAGCGAGTCGAAGATGACACCAAGGCACTTGAAAAAGGAACATAATAAAAATTGAATGTTGTCATTCTCTCATATTTTTTCCTTTAACTATGAAGCAAGTGTATACTGCATGCCTTTTCATATTGGACATATTTATGTTTCAGATTTTATATAATGAACTACACATTGGACAGCAGAACTTTAGTCTTTTGTTCTTCCAAACATAAAAAAAAAGTGCATCTGGATTTCACTCAAGTCCTGCAGCTTCTTTGCTTTGTTCAACTGATTCAAAGTTCAAATCTATTCCACTCACACATGAACTCACATGACTCTCTGACTCTGCACCAAAACAAAAGGAATAGTGTCTGACGTCCCTCTGCCAACACAGACACAGCTCGCAGTTCATATTAGTGCCCGGCTGTTACAATATTTTATCAGCATGATAACCAAAACTTTCTCTTGGCCAGAACACAAGTTCAACACGGTTTGTTAGCAAAGAACACAAGACTTTGCTATCACGCTGATAAAACACCTTAACCCGCCGGTTCACCGCAGAGCCTCACACTATTACAACAAATCATTCTATCATCGCTCTGTGGGAAAAGTCTTCACCTCTGTGTTCAGTTATACCCTCAAAGAAGATTCCTATCTGACATGTCTGCACTCTACCAGCTCATCTTCCAACCTCTAATGTTCAGTTTCTGTTTGATGTTTTGTTTTTCAGCATTTTTTCTTCCGTCTGCTTCATGACAGCATTTTCTACTTCTCAAGGCTTGGATGTATTCAAAAATAGCTCTATTGTTCTCACAAGAAAACACCCAAGCACAGACAGATTTGAAGTGATGTGGGGGGAAATGACCACGTAAGAAGCCACCAAGCCTCATGAATGTAAAACACTTTTTTTTTTTTTTTGCTTAAACTTAAACTGCAGAATTGATGCACAGTATAGTATCTCTGCACACCTCTTTGTCCATGAAAGGCACAAACATAACCCTCTAAACCCCACAATCTGTTGGCAGGTTTACATCTTTAAAAATTCACCAAAATGACATGGTTTATTATAGCTAAAAACTGTAAAAACAGAAATAATTGATGGATTTTTAAAGTTCTGACCGTCCTTGGATAAATTATGTGTGGCAAATACTTCTGTCAGGTAAAATGAGCAAATCAAAATAACTTTATGTTTATTTTTTTTTCAGAAATAAACCATTTGCACTAACTGGACCCAGCTGGGATCGGCTCCAGCCCCCCGGCGACCTTAGTTCAGATAATGAATGAATGAATGAATGAACTAACCAGATCATGCGCCCTTCAGAGAAACTGGGAAGCCATTAATGACTCGGCTCAGACCAACAGTCACAAGACAAAAATTTTTTTAACTTTGACTGAACTAAAATAAACTATAATATGAATTCAAATGGCATTTTTCTAATTATTTATGGCATTATAACTGTGTTGTTCTCCACAAAAGATATTTTGAGTTCTCCCTACTTCAAGCCACTACTGCTTGTGCTGTTTCCAATAGAGATGCAGAACTTATATATCTATATATATATATTCCTGAGAAAAACAAGGTCACAGTGAGTAGAATGTGACAGGAGCAAAAAAAGAAACACCCTGAAAGTGCTTGTGGTTCACAGGGCTGAAATCCATTCATCTAAACCACGTAACACTATGCTGCTTTCTCTGACGTCAATCAGCTTTTTCCTAGAAACACTTTGACTGTTGCAAATAACTAACAGCTCTATTTACTGATAATTTTCCTGGTTCTGCCTCTGACTGAAAAACCTTGATAAAAGGACAAAATGTAACCTGAAAATGAAGTCTTCAATTGTGCTACTACTGATTGCCATGATTCCAGACAATGTTTTGTCTGACAGTTGGCATTTTGACAGCAAAAACTGACAAAAAAAATATGTTGTTGTTGACGTATATGGATTTTGATTAAATGTATTAAAAAAAACTGAAAAAATATGTGGTGAAACAGGCTTCAAAAGCCTTATAATTCCACCTTACACTTCATTTAGCTCCCATCTGTCCTCTGATCCTCCCACAGGGCACCTTGGCTGCTCTCAGTCAAAGAATGTACCAATAATTACTGGGATATTTCAGGGTGATTTATCAAACTTAACTTGTAACTGCTGTTTACCGACCTGCAGGCTGCCTCTGAGGGTGCAGTGTGTGGATGTCCATGGGGAAGTGCAGCTTGTTACGAATAATCTCCTGGTTCTTGCCGGTGAATTTATTGGCGCTGTTGATGCTCTTGGTGTGCCAGTCGGTCCAGTAGAGGCTGTCCTCAAACACGGTGATGGCAAACGGGTGAGGCAGGCCTACAGAGAGAGGGAGAGAGAGATTTCAGAGAGGCTTAGAGATGCTCGATGAAGTGTGCAATAAAACCAGAAACAGGCCAACAAGGATTTTAACCAAACAATGAGCTGTTTTTTTTAAGGGACGCAAACAAACATGAAGTTCAACACATTTATAATGAACGAGAAATTAGGATTCTGTGAAGTTCATGCGAGCATTTAAATCCAAACACACACATAAAAAAAATGGAAAGAACGAATGCTGCGTTTGGCTTGTTCCACCAACACTCTCCAAACATCCTCCCATTCAGGGCTGTGGGCTTGGCTGATGTCATAACATCCCCATTTAGAGCTGCTTTCAATTACTCTGCCTCTCATTGGCCTGTAGCTGCTTTAGTTGTGGCCAGAGCGGCCAAAAGCAGAGACGCTCCATCGGTTTCCTTAAGTAATGTGACTTTTCCGTCCAGAATTTGAAAGCAAGATCAAGAACAGCCCTTAAACCGGGTCGGACTGGTACTGGACAGATACACACCAGCTCTTCTCTTTGTCTACAAGGGCATTACATGTTGATTTTATTTATTTAAAGTAAAATACAAAACCAAATTCACAAGTTTTAGTTGGTGTAAATTGGATTTTTTATTGGTCTTGATGTCTAAAAACACTATGCTTTTCCATATCTTAAGTGCAGGATGTCAGCAACATTTGGGACTAAATGAGCAATGATCAAAGTTAAAGTTAAAACAGTCAAGCTGATGTCACTTCGTCACACCCACTTCAAAGCCGCAAGAAGAACACAAATACAAGAAACTAGGTGTTGTTCTCACAGATCCTAATGTGCTCATGTAAGCTTATGGTGAGTGAAGCGGATTGCAAGAAGTTTTAGGTCCATAAAAATGTTGGCTGCATCAGAAGTTTCACGTTGAGGCTTTGAGTACTTTTGTCTTTGTACAAATTGTTGACAGGCCATATTAGAGGAACCCTGGCCTAAATACTAACATGTGTAACAGGGAACTCCTCACAGATTCTGTCTCCACTGGGAACATCTGCTCAGGGTGACTCCTCCACACTCTCCAAAGTCCAAATTAATGTTCTCTCCAGCTTAATCCTCCTCTGGTGAAGTAGCTGTATAACCAGTTGGATGAGAGTGCTAAATGGATGGAAAAAGTGATTTCTGCTGCTGCACAGAGCCCTGATGGTGGTGGTGGTAGCGGTGGTGTGGCGAGCGTGCTGGCGCAGGGCTTTTAAAAACAGCGCTGCTCATTTAATGACAGTGTTTTACAGCGTGGCATAAATGTCAAGTGGTAAATGGCTAAAACTGGAGAGAGACCAGAATAATAATGAGCCACAAGGATCAGAGCGATTGTGTGTGTGTGCTACAGTGTAAGCTCAATAATACAAAAGTTTTATCGTTTTAATCTTATTATACGTTTTATGAGCAACAAACTATTGGTTTAATGCCCCTGTGGGCATATGTGCATTAGTGTAGATGAAAAAATGATCAGATTTCACTTCAGAAAGTGGTTTGTGTAATCTCTAAACTGTTATAATGTGGATTTAATTTTATCGGTATCGCGGTACAGAAATTCCAAAGATATGAAGACACAGTGTCGCCAGTATACTGTTCGTCCACAGCATTAACTTATTTATTTTCCAACTGTGAAATGTCCTACTCAGTACGTTTCTGGTCACAACTCTTTAACAAATACTGTATTGCTGGGGTACACTGCACACATTCTGTCAGCTAAATTGTGATTTCACAGACTTTTGTAGAACAGTATTTGGAGACACACACTTGGCTCCCAGCAACCTGCATATTTAGAGGTGGATTTTGATATAGTAAGTATGTAAGTAAGTAGTTTATTTTCCAAAGTTTGTGCGCCAAAAGGCCCAGCCTGTGTCGGCTTACAAGACACAACAAACAGAACAAACAGGAGCAATAACATACTGAGAGTGAAAGAAGAATACACCTCTATGCATGTCAAACAATGATAATACAGCTATAAAACATCATTTAGGCACATCCGAGGCACGGATAAGAATGCTATGATGCTTAAATGATCAAAGCAGTGTACTATAGATGATGTTAAATGTGGTTGAGAGTTGTAAGTTCTGCACAGGCCGAAAGCTTTATATTATATTACTTCTACCCAAGTGTATTACTGCTTATTTTGGGACTTAAAGACTACAATTGTGAACTACATTTCCCATGAGTATTTGCATGGCAAAGCACAGACATACTTAGCCCTGGGATGTGTTTTAAAAAGACAGCTTTGGGACCGAAAGGCTGAAAATGGCTTTATCATTAAATACTAAAACGGGACATGAATGTGCAGAGGTTTCTTTTCTCCAAATTACATCTGACTACTGCCCTACTGGCTCCTCAGCATTGTGCCTTGAGTACAAGTTTAAAAAGTTACAAGTGTTGAAAGGACACCTGAGTTTCTGTGCCAAACCCCAAAGAATACTCAGATTCCTTAATTTGACAAATACATCACTTTTCGTCTACAATAAAATGATGCAATGATGCAAATGTTAGATGCTTCCTAAATATTGGCAGCCATACCATAGCTTTTCATGAATTAGATTGTAAAAATCTGATTAAAAAAATGGAAAATCCATGAATCAAATGAGAAACTAAGAAAGCATAAAGAAGTATAAAGTAATTGTAAGCTACTACAAATGAATGAACCAAGAACCAGTGAAGATAGCTAAAAACAAGACCATGACTGTACGTTTTCCCGCCTCCCTCTTCCACACACCGGTCCAGGTGTGTGTGAGGCGATACTGGCTGAGCGTGTGTGTTTCCTGATCTTATCCTAACATACGGGAGACAACAGTGCACCCTCTTCCCACCTCTGAGTCATTGCCATCCACGAGGCGCCTGGTTTTGATACGGTCACCTTCTTCCTTTCCGTCTCTGCACCCCCACGCCGCCCCTCCTGCTCCTTTTTTCCGGGACAGCTGGAGGAGCAGCTGCAGGCCGACAGGGCATCAAACGTCCCACCAGCCTTCACAGTAATGTCCCCTTTAACCTACATGTGGCACCTCCCAGTCCTTTCACGCCTCGCCTGGATCTGTCACACTCTCTATCTACAGGTCATCGGCAGCACAACGTCGCCTCCAGCTGGACGGAGCGCTGCTCGGATTAACGTGTGATGGACCGCCATACAGGGAACACTTAGTGGTCGTCTTTGATCTTTCCCCACTTGAATCACATTCCTCTCTGAGCTAACGGGCATTATATGTTGTTTACAAAGTCAGCAACCACATAAAGCTGTTGTGACGCATGGTTCACATTTGTTATGTGTTTTGTCTGTAAGGCTGAACAATATGAAAACTTACACTAAGCCAGGGTTTGTCCAGCTTTTTAAGAGTCAAATTCAAGCACTTTCAAGGTACCTAAACCAATTTACAATCGTATCTAAATTAGTATTATAAATGCACTTGCAAAAAATATGGTTGACAGAATTTATATTGCCACTTGGTTTATTACAGCAGTGATTTTGTATATGAATTATGTTTAGAAAATAAAGCATTTTTTTAAGGAGTATATCTGAATTTAAGCATATCTCTGATATTGAAAACATAAAGATTAAAATTCAGTGTTTTCAAAAGTTTCAAAAGAGAGGATACTGTGATCACATAACTGGCAATAGAAAAGAGAAATTAACAAACTAAAATGAACCATGATAAAGGACACAGCGGCTGACCAGAGGGGGTAACTGGCACAGAAGTAAATTAATCAGAATTAACTGATGAGCATCTGTGTGCAATTATGCATTTTCATGGGTGGCTTGGGTTACCAATACAAAAAAAGGGTGTTTTGGACTGAAAAAAAGTGTAGGAACCACAGGTTCAGACCTAAACCGATATATAAAAAACAAGCCACTATGTGCAGAATTTTACGTTCTCACTTGGCGACTCTGAGTGGTAGCTTCAACACAAAACGTATACAGTCAATCCACATGTTTTAGATATTAACAATCCACAAAGGATGAATCCTGATGACTGTGGCATAATACATCTATTCAAGACAGAACATAAAGATAGATTGACATTAAATCTAGTGCATCCTCTAGCATCACCCTCAGGGAACAACATTAGCTCTACACACGTGAGATCCCAATCTGGTTGGCCAATTTCCAAGACTTTTACGAGCATGTTAGAGCTCTCCAGAGGATTAACTGTTTATATTTTTATGGCCCTACTGCCTAGTAAACATATTCTAGTACGAGGAAGCCTTAAAGAAATTTGTGAACTGACATATTGTCCACAAGAGGGCATTGTTTCGCTGGTCTACTGTCATTACTTCATAAAGGACTGAACGAAAGTGTCCCACAGCGAATGACTCATTGTGAATGAGGATTCACTGCAGTATACTGCACATGTACGCTATGATCATGTACATGAACCACACACGCACTCACACGCACGCACACACACGCAGACACACGCAGCCTCTTCTCTTCCTGTCCTCCACCTGCACAGGTGTGCAGACTGGATAGCAGTGTTATCTGTGACACCCGCCTGCTGTCCAGCTCCAATGACAGAGGAGCTGGCACCCATTCAGCAGACACAGACACACAGACACACACACAAAACTATAGGTGTAGGGAGATAGACACTCGTTAACATTCCTGGGCACTAAGGCTCAGAAAGTAACTATGCACACACTCACTCACACACACACACACGCGCACACACACACACACACACGTCCCATTTGTCCCGTGTGTTGTCTGAGCAAACAGAGGCTGTGGAGGAAGGACAGGGCCAATTACAGCCTTTTATCCTGAGAGCACACATTATTAAGGAGAGCTCACAGGGCTGCTGGCACACACACACCCTCATCAAACATTTCCCTTGTCCCTCTCTCTTTTCACACTCTTAAACACTCTTGATTGTCACAGATGTGCTTCTACACATTTTTCATAAAAGTACCAAATCGGAGGGCATGGATCAGCCACAACACATCTTCCTGCAACATAAAGTCTCAGAAGCAGGCCAGAGCGTGTGTTTAAGACAGATCAGTGCCATGCTTCTTTACTCCTTAAATGCCAGATCCCCACTTTTAGTGCTCACACACAGCTCAGGCCTCACTGTAGGAACCAACAACATAAACAGAGGCACGCACAGCTTTATGTTGTTATTTATGGGCTCTGTGCGTGTGTGTCTGTGCATTTCAGAGCTAGACACATGCATATGCTCTTTAATGGAAATATGGCATTGATTAACTCCACATGGTATAATGAAGTAGCGTCAGCATGCTACATCCTATATCTATCCCCTGTGTGTGTGGGTGTGTGCTAATTAATGAGAATCCGAACTCCAGCCAGACCTCTGTACACCACATCTCTGCTGTTCCTCTCCAGCTCGCTCAAAGCTTTTAAGGAAAAAACAAAAGGCACCAGAAATATGGTTGGTTTTGTTTACATTTTCCAGTTCTGCTTATCGTTTCTCAGTTCCAGTAAAAGCATGAGCCGCCTCTATTTTCTGGAGATTTGGGTTGCCATAAATTCTGTGGTTATTCTTTGCTTCCTCTTAAAATCTCGACCAAAAATCCAATAACTTTATTACAGATTTCGTAATCCTTTCTGTTTAGACCTTTTTTAAAGTTTCTGTCAATACGAACATAATGTTTTTTTTTCTTCAAAATAAAGGTTTCCATCAGCCAGCCATCAGGCTTCTATTGTGAAGCAGATGAAAGCTTTTTCTAGCCTTTGTTGATGAAATTATGAACTGCGAAGTCCTAATGTGTAAATCTGTGTTTTCTTTAAATATCTTAATATTTGGGGGAGTTAATGGGAGTTTTAGCCCAGCTATTTAGGCACACCTCCAGTCCACCATAAAAACATTCAATGTGTACAGTACACAAGTGTCAAGGGTGTTAGATCCATCCTTTAAGGACCAAAAAAGACTTCCAAATTCCAATTCTGAACAGGTTCTTGAAACCCAGTCCCAGCGTCACAACACTGATGACAGATGGGATTTTACCTTGGCTGATGACGGCCTTGCGGTTGCGTCCATCCAGGTCGGCCCTCTCGATGACATGGTGCTTTGCGTCCACCCAGTACATGCGGCGGCCGGCGTAGTCGATGGTGAGGCCGTTGGGCCAGAACAGGTGTGTGTCGGCGATGACCCGCCTGTTGGAGCCGTCCATATTGGCGTACTCGATACGGGGTGTGTTTCCCCAGTCTGTCCAGTAGATTTTACTGTGGAGAAAAGTGGGACAGTCGTGGTTAGTTTACTTTTTGTTTATTTGTTGTCTGGAGGTAAACAGATTGCTGTCAGGATACAAGACACAGCAGATGTCTGATGTAATAAAAAGTCTCCTCTGTACTCGACTTTCATGTCCTCCTCATCATCACTCATCTGTTCTGACCGGCCTCAGAGGGAACAACTACTTTTTTTTGGATATTTTTCAATTATCCCATGCAAATGAGCAACCTAATAAGCTGAATGAGTTTACCAGCTTAAAATTTCTCTGGGGCTTCATCTAAAACTCTTTCCTGCCACTGCAGCATATGAAGCCGGGGATGAAAGCACACTTAGCCGCTGCCGCTTTCATGAAATCCTTGTTCCACACAGATGCTCGCCTGTGGGCACTGCTGTGCTGCCAAACTTTAATCCCTGCTCTGCTTCTACACTACAACTGGGACACATCCAGGGGGGATATGTATATACACAAGTGTGTGTGTGCATTTGAAACCATCTGTAGTGCATTATACAGTTTGTGTGTGTTTGGATTCGTACCCCTCTATGGGGTGCAGTGCGATGGCTCTGGGCTTCTCCATGTTCTGCCACAGCAGCACCTTGCGATGCGTCCCGTCCAGGTTGGCCACCTCGATACGGGACGTCCCCGAGTCTGTCCAGTACAACTTGTCATGGATCCAGTCTATGGCCAGACCACCTGAAGAAGAAAACATAATTTAGAATTGGTCAGAATATTAACTTATTATATATTTAACTAATGCCAAGTAAGATTTCATGTAAAGTTTCTTCTGTAACTAGCTGTTTCAGCCTCTGATTGATGTATCACTACTCTCTATGTATTCATTGTATGTGCTTTTTATGTCAGAACCATTCATGTGAGCAGGCCAATAAGGTTTCATTGAATTTTACTGAGGGAGAGAGAGAAAGCTCAGAAGCAAAAGTACAAAATAGAGATGAAATGAAAAGAAGAAAAAAGTAGAACAGTGAAATACTCTGAGGAGAAAACTACTTAGAAAAAGGGTGAAATAGACCAAAGAGGAGTGAGTTCAAAAGACGGAGAGACACTGAGTCTGAGAAAGCAAGAAAAGGAGTTAAAAGCAAAAGAAAAAAAACTGAAAATGAGAAAGACTTTTGACTTTGAACAGTATTGATGTCATACTGCTGAACTCATATATAAACAAGGTGATGGATGAAGTGAGAGGGGGAGCAGAGTATAGTTGGACAGAAAGCAGCAGACCTGAATAAATTGGATAAATGATAAATGGGCCTGTTGTCCTAAATGTGAACCCGCATCCGATTGGCCGGCTGGCCGTAACCCACCTGGGCTCTCCAGACCGGTGGAGACAACCTCCTCCACGTTGGAGCCGTTGAGGTTGGCCTTCATGATGCGGTCCAGCGTCACGTCGGACCAGAAGACCAGCTCGCGGCTGTGGTGGAAGTCCAGCGCGATGGCGTTCTCCAGGTTGTTGAGCAGCAGAGTGTACTCGGAGCGATGCGGCAAAACCTGACGGATGTCGATGCGGTTGGCAAACAACAGAACCGGCTCCGGACCTACAGGACGGAAAGCAGACAGGTTTAGACAATGTGAATTAAAGTGGAAAAGGAAACTGTGACGTGGAAAAAAAAACCCTGTCTTAGTTAGGACCGATGGTCACTTTTAATAATAAAAAGCATTAATCTCATCGGAGGTGAAGGTCGGGGTCCTGGCAGCTGGCTGACACACAGTCCTGACCTGGGTTTAACTCTGGTCTGCAGCAGATTGATGGGCTGCTGCTGTACCAGGCCTGCACTCTACCTTCACTGCGTATCTAAATCTAGTCCAGACCCTCTGAATGAGCCAACCTCATTCTGAGTAAAGACCCCGGAGCAGAGGAATGGATACAGTTACCACTGAAGAAAGTATAAACACTATGCAAGCGTGTTTTTATTGGAGGTCAAACCCCAGCGACTTCTCTGTGGTCACATGTCAAGGTTGAAATAGAGTACAGTGGTTTTTACCGAGAGCTTTGCAGCTGCGCTTGTCAGGTCGGAGCTCGTAGCCCTGAACGCACCAGCACTGGAACCCCCCCTCTGTGTTGGTACAGCCCTGGCTGCAGTAGCCTTCTTCAGCACACTCGTCCACAT
Organism: Centropristis striata; assembly: GCF_030273125.1. Taxonomy (NCBI): domain Eukaryota; kingdom Metazoa; phylum Chordata; class Actinopteri; order Perciformes; family Serranidae; genus Centropristis; species Centropristis striata. The sequence goes on from NC_081518.1 coordinate 24,442,009, forward strand.
CTGGAACAGACCACAGAGGGAGAAGACAAGAGGGGAGGGACAGGGTGTTGTTGGCGTTAAACTCCTGCAGGGTTATCAATGAATTCAAGACACAAAGCAGAGTGTGCAGAGGTGGCTGCAAGGTGAAAAACTCACTCAAACTTTTTGGAACACATCCGACTTCTTGTTACACCCCTTTAACTCTAAATTAATTTCTTGACCTTGGCAACATACCTGTGGAATCTGGAAGCAGATTGTCTCCCCGAGTTTTAAAATTGTGGCTGTAACAAATTCAGCTCATGGCAGAAATCCCAAATTCCCATCAATAATTTCTTAGCCCAAACCTTAACTTTTCACCAAGTTCTATGGCAATGTGTTCATACTTTTGGGGAATATTCTGCTGACATAAAGACAAACTGACTAACAGGAGGGAAAGCAGAGAGTACACACACAAACACACACAGACACACACACACACAGTGTGTTACCCTGGCAGGCTTTGCCGTCGTCCATCAGTCGGTATCCAGTGTGACAGGTGCACTGGACCAGACCTCTGACCATCTGACACTTCTGGGAGCAGCCTCCGTTATTCTGGTTACAGTTGCCCTCGCTGGAGCGTGGACCTGCACACCGCACAGAAACATTACACGAACATAAACACAGCATGCTGATTCAGTATAAATACCACCACACACTGTAAAAAGTATGACTCATCTGGTGCTGAGCCTTGGAATATTTTAAGCTACAAGCAGCAAGGACTGAGGATTGGGATTTCAGTCTGTCTGGTGCATAGAGATTGGAAACTGATCAGATTTCGTTAATACCAATGCCAAATAATGAGCGTTTCAGCCTGATTCTTTATCAATTTGCTTATTATTTCCTCATCAACTTTCTGTGTTGAAAAAAGTAGATCTAAAGTGTAGAACAGAGTGGTCCAACAGTCTGAGGAAGCTTTGGTTGGATTCTTCTCTTTCTTTTGCAAGTTTCCAGCAGCATAAACACATGATTTTATGTCATTGTTTTGCAATGCACAACTAAGTGGATATGATAAGATCAAAGGCATATGATTCTGATGGATCGGGCAATGTGAAAACAGTTCTCAGCTGGACAAATTCTCAACTCCCATCCCGACTAGTGCAGGCTAAGACAGCTCAACAATACATCCCAGATTATCATTAACCCTTAATAGGGCACTCATTGAAATACTTGCAAATTCCAAAGTTCAACCCTAGAGAATATTGAAGGATATTACATACAGCCAGAATGTGGAGTAGATGCGCAGATTTATGAGATTTAAAGTGGTGAATCTGCGAGAAAAATAGTTGCTTTTTTCCCACTTTTTTCTCGTAAATCTGCAACTTTTTTTGCGCAGATTTGCCACTTTAATCTAGTAAATTTGCAACTTTTTTCTAGAAATAGAGGTTTGTATTTGTATTATTATTCATACTTGGCCCTAATATGCCATCATAGTCAAGTTCTCCTCGTACAAGTCATTGAATAATAAGACGACTGTTTCTTGCTGATTTTTTTTCTAAATTTTTCATTTTTACATTGGAGGTCAAGGTCAATAAAGTTAATATTATTATTATATTATTATCATACTGATTGGTGAGATGTTATGGTGCCACCGTCTGTGATGTAGCCTGATCTTTGCTGATTAGCTGGAAGAAATCCATGTGGTTCTAAGACCTCACAGAGAGACATGGGGACCCAGTTTGATATCCACTGAAGTTACCGAATATAGTTCTTCGCCCGATAAAGGGTTAAATGTATTTGAATGTTCCTGATGCACACTGGGTGGTTCTGAATGATCCTGGTGACAGCCTGACCTTTCCTCTAGTGACACCATTAGGCCTATATTTCACCTTTACAAAGGTGCCCTAATGTTACTGGTGACTCCACTGACCTTTCCTTTCAAGCCTCAAAATACCACTCCCACTACATTTCACTAAAAAATATTACAGCCAGAGTGTAATGAAATTTAATGAACCCATTGATGAACCCTTTCCACTTTGGGCACTCCATGAGCTTTTCTTTTTACAACCTCCTCATGTTAAAATGTGATAATTGCACACGATGACTACTATTATTTCATGATCTTACTGTCAGATAGCAATAAAAACTTGCTCTCCACATTAATTCTCCTCAAGGGAATAAACACTTTGATTAATAAAACTGCAGTCAAACAAAAAACTCCCTTGTAAGTATTAATCCTTAATTTTAAATATTATCCAAAACCTATGATAAAAAGCTTGGCTGATGTCGACAAGTGTCTCTATAGCAGCATCACGTATAAAATTAAATTGAATCAAATAACAAGATGATATGCAATGTCATTCATCAATGAATCTCAATTATCATTCAATGAGTTAAATGCTCACGTCAGTCTGCATGAGTCAGACATTGTTATTGCAGTATTATTCCTTCAGACTAAGTGTTATTTCACAGTCTGTGAATGCATTAAGGCAACAAGAAAGAGTCTGAACATGATGTTCAGCCTTGACACTGCAGTACTGACGCAGATGTAGTGAATGGACTCACGGCAGTCGTGGTGTGGGAGTTCGTCAGTCCCGTCTCCGCAGTCGTTGACCTCATTACACACCTTCCTCTGACCGATACAGCGTCCATTCCCACACTGGAACTGGTCAGGAGCACATGGAGGACTCTCTGCGGGGAGATAACATGATGTATCCCTTGAGACAACAGACAGCTGTCTCCACACTGTCTTCCTCTTACTTCCGTCCCACACACAGATAACACCATTATAACTCTTTATGTCCTACTCTGCCCTCACAAATTGTTGTTACCCATAAATGACACAAAAAGGTTGTATTTTTAAGTAGATCAGATCATTGTTTTTTGTCTTCCCATTAACCTCTCCTCCTGTGCATCATTACACATAATTGAACAGCTTATTTGAAGGTCTCACAGAGAGACATACCAGACTGAACTGCAGAGAAACGTATGAATGATTAAAATTGCATTTTGATTTGATGCAATTGTGCAGACATAAAAATTACAACATGGATTTGATATGTATTAATTTAGATTGGAGGGGCCCATGCAAAGTGATCTGGAACACATGCACCATCATGCATCAGCTTATGGGTGGATACTATCCAAACATAGAGTAAAAACTTTCCAGCATTCTCTTTATTATTAATTTCTATCTGAATATGAGGGCTGCTTTCTGTAGTTTGTCCTGAGGTCAAATCTTCCACTATTAAGAAACTGCCAAACTGACCACTCTGTTGTTTTTAAAACCAACTGTGTGAAATGTGAAAGTGAGTTTGTGAGTAGAGGAGGGCTGTTCTGAGCTGTTGTCATGACTACGATTGAAGCTGGTGTTATATTTAGCTCCTGAAAACAAGATAACAACCACAGTCTTACCAGTTTTCTCGCAGCCCTCTTCATCACTGCGGTCGGAGCAGTCGGGCTCGCCATCGCACCTCCACGACAGCCGGACGCAGCGTCCAGTTCCACAGCGGAACTGGTCAGCCGTGCACATGGATGTGGCTGCAGGACACACACACACACACACATTTCATTCCTCCACACTTAGTCTAGGGGATTTGAGATATCTTTAGGGATTGCCTTGTTTTTCCTGCACTTGCATAAGTCAGACAAAAGACTGAAAGTGACACAAACAATCACATAAACACTGTATAAGTACGTAACCATGCATATTTCCTAGATACACAACACTATACAGAGCACATATTTCAGTAATTGTGATGAAATCAGCTACTCACTGCAGTTCTTCTCGTCTGATTGGTCGTCACAGTCGTATTCGCCGTCACACCTCCAGCCCGCATTGATGCACATCCCGCTGCTGCACATGAATTCAACTGATCTGCAGGGCTGGTGTGAAGCTGTACACAAACACATGCAAAAAACAGAATGACATCAGAAACATGACAACCACAGCAGGAAATGCAGCTGTAATTTAACCACATTTACAGAGTAAAACAAATCTCTCACAACATGATTTTAAAAGGCACAATTGAATTTGTGGCGTGTTTATTATCATGACATACATGCCTCATGTTCTGCATCTAGGATCAGACATCCCATTGCTTGAAAAAACAGTTTAGATGCTGGTGGATTAGGTTAGAATAAAAGGTAGAAGACAGGAGGTCTTCTGGTCCTCTTAGTTCCTGGTAACAAAGACTCCATCCCAGATCATATCCACAGTCTATTCAGTCGGATTTGGTTAGGAAGCATCTTATTTTAGCTGCGCTTAATATGTTATTCAATATTTAATTGGATCCACAGTGTTCTGATTATTTGGTATGCCATATACAGTATATCACATGAGAAAAAGTTTGAACTTTGCAATGCAATGTATTTTCGCTCTTTTAGATTGTTGTTGCTTGTTTATTGGTGCAGCATTGTGCTTCTGTCTTGGTCTTCTTTCACTATTTGGGTCTTTTCGGGTTGACCACATGTTGGATCAGGTCCAATTATCCTCGGGTCTATTCAGATCGGGTCTCTGTCTCTATCTTTTCTTGGAAAAGAATTTACACTCAGGGGATTTAGGGAGGTTTTCCACATGCCAGTTTCAGATCAGATCCACACTATGGACTTGTGAAGTCCTCTAGTACAAGATTGAAAGCTCAACTTTCATATGCACAGAGATTAAGTAAACAAATGTATAATATAATTCTTGGTTTGCCGTCCCCCTGAATGCTGCCCATAAAAAGTAAAGTGCAAAGTAATTTATACCAGTAATATTTCCTTCTCCATTAGTTACTTGTGTTTATTTTGGCGGCCTTATGATCCTTTCTGACTACAGATCATAGCTGTCCCACCTTTAAATCTCCCACCACATCTCAACATGCAATCAGATCAAAGTGAAGCTCAAACTGGCAGCAGATGAGGACGGAGGTGGACGAGAAGATTAAAGCTGAATCAAACATAAGCATTTTAAATCCCGAGTGTGTGTGTGTCTGAGCCATGTGTGTGTATTTTTTTGACGTGTTTCCTCCCGACAGCACGAGTCGGCTCCCATCAAAGCTACAGTGGGCGTGAGATAAGGCAGGAACAAAATGACAGATGAGGGAATGCTGAGGAAGAAGAGATGTTGTAGAGCTTCAAGCATCACCGTGAAGGCTTATCAGCTGGCCGAGAGAAGAGAGAGATGATCAAAACAGCAGGTGGCTCTCCCACAGAGAGAGGGAAAGGGAAAGGGAGAGAAAGAGAGAGAGAGAGAGAGAGAGAGAGAGAGAGAGAGAGAGAGAGAGAGAGAGAGAGAGAGAGACTTATAGGTCACTAAAATCAGCGTGGGACACCGACAAACACACCGACGCCCACACATGCACAAATGATTCATCCACCCTCTCTCTCCTCGTCCCTCACTCTCCCTCACACACTCTAACACACACACATACACACCAACGATGCTCTTTCATCTGCTCAGCTATGCAGCCAAAAGCAGTATCAGTGTTCGCAAGCGGTAACGAGGCATGCAAGTGTGAGTGTTTTTGGATGTGCATGTGTGTGTGCGCTCACATAAGAGAGAGAGAGAGAGAGAGAGAGCGAGAGAGAGAGAGAGAGAGAGAGAGAGAAATGAGTGTGTGTGTGTGTGTGTGTAAGAGAGAGAGAGAGGCTTCTTCTCTAACAAAGCGCCCTTCATGTGTCTGGAGAGTCGATGCCAAGGAATGCTGTCTGAGGATGGGCCGTCTTATGCCTCTGAGGAATTCCTCCTCTGTGTGTGTATGTGTGTGTGTGTGTGTCCACAAACTATCTGTATGTTTCACAAAGTGTATACGTCTTCAGACTCTTTTATATGCTTCATAAAACGGAATTTACTATGATTTGTAACAGTAAATATACAGAGCGCTCTCATTCTGAATGATTCCTTGTCTTAAAAAAGATAAAATCAAAACAACAGTAGATGGACAGTTTAAGGGTATAGGACAGCAGGAAATGGTTAGAGGACATTGGATCCAGCTGGTTTCAGTTCATCACACAGGATGTGGATTGATCTATTAACCTTGTTCGTTTTTAATCCCAAAGTGAACATTCAGTCTATCATGTTTCATGCAAAAACAGGATTTTTTTTTGTTTATTCTGAGATCTGTATCATTTTGGATTTTTCAAAGATGTGTGTGTGTGTGCGTGCATGTGTTTGTGTTCTGCAACACCTAATTAATTTGGATCTGATGTGTGCCGCACTGTTTTCACTGCTTATTTTAGGTGTTTTTATGAGTCATCTCATGTCTCTTTTCATCGGTTTTTAACTTTTTTTTCTAAAGCTTTGATGCCAGCTCAACTTTCCAAAAAGAAATGTTAAACACTTCAGAAGCAAGGCAGCAATTAAAAAACCTGGACGTGGGAGGAGACCAGGAGGAACAGAGAGCAGCTCAGTCGACTAACATGACCAAACGATGTTACAGAACCTTGAAACTGCGCTTATCGCACTGCAGATAAACACATCAAAGGGGGAAACCATTGTGTGTGTGAGGGAGAGAGAGATGTGGTGGGCGGTTATAGACAATGAGCGCATGAAACAAACGTAAGAAATCAGAGACGAGAGAACGAGGAGGGAGAAGCTGAGAGATTTGTCTGCAGCAGGCAGCATCTCTGGAGTGAGGAGAGTGACACATGATAGTCTGTGTTAATCAGGACCATGGCTTCACACTGTGTGTGCGCGAGTGTGTGCGTGTGTGATACAGTGACAGAAAAGATCTAACAGACAGAACGCTTCCCAGTTCTGACAGATGCTGTGGAGCGGTGGCCTGCAACCAGCAGCTGTTCCTGAGCCTAACTTGACGTTGACTGTGAAAATGTGAAATTGACACTAAACATTATGATGTCTTTAGGATGTATTTATGCATATCATCAATTATTTATCACTGCACGGGCAAAGTTAGCTCTAGAAAATGTGTAACCCTCAAACCTTTTAATTCTTTCGCTTTGTAAAGACTGTGTGGGTGTCATTTGATCAGATTTGAAGCTGATCCAGCTCCTCAAATTTTCAGTTTTCTGTCACTGTAAACTGAAAATCTTTGGGCTTTTGGACTGTTCACTGCCGAAATGAGCAGCTTGTCAATGTCCTTCAGTTTAAAGAACTTGGAAAGGGCATTTTTCAATATTGTCTGACATATTACAGACGAAACAATTAATCAGTGCCTTGAAAAAACAATCAACATGTTGATCAGACATTGATATAGATTGATTTAGGGGTCAGTGTTTCTGCTTTGTTTCAGTTGGTTTCTGTCGTAAACTTCCTGTTCAGATGAGCCTATGATGTACTTTTAAAGTCCAGTTGAACCAGGGCAGCAAGCTGTAGGACATAAGGACGACTCGCTGCTTTGGGACACATGTGCAGCAGTGCCGTTGGGGTAGATAGAGGGAGAATGTGAAGCAGAAGAGAAGAGATGGAGAGAGGAAAGATATCTGCCAGAGGGAGGGATGAAACTTTGTTCTCATCTAATGGCATAGCAGAGGACAGATCTCCCAGAGGAGATTGTGTCCTCCCGCACAACACACTGTTTAGTGAGATCATAGCATGGATCATACAGAGTGTGTGTGTGTAAGCAGATAACAGCAGTTCACAGGACAGGCTGGATCAGTCACTGCACTAGAACAATGTGCTTTGTTTCTCTTCTACCAAGTTTGCATCTTCTTGCATCAAGGTGAGGGTTCTCTGTGGAGTGCCAAATCTTTCCTTCTGCCCAGAATTGGTCTGAAGATGGAGCTTGCATTTAGGATTCAGTTTGACTAACATGAAGTTTTTTTCCATGTATAAATTGCAGGAAAAATTTGACTGATGTATCGTCCACTGGATTAGCATCTAAAGGGGAGGATTTTCCCTTTGAACTTCAAAGCTAACCAACACCTACAGTCACTGTGGGGTCTAACTTACAGCAGTCCGACTCGTCCGACCAGTCTCCGCAATCATCGTCTCCATCGCAGTGGTAGATGTCCAGGATGCAGCGGCCGTACGCACACTGGAACTCTTCCACGCTGCAGGTGGCTGCCATCACATCTGAGGCTGCACAGACACACACACACACACACACACACACACACACACACACACACACACAGACATGTTAAACAGATGTTGGGAGGGATGGTGCAGCAGCTGGCTGTCTGAGGCTCTTTGAAGCTTCGACTCATCTCTGATGAGTCTGTCAGAAACTATAGATGAAATGAAAAAGAGGCTCAGCTCTCTATTAAGACAGTGAACATGTTGACATGCTCTGTAGTAAGCCAGTCACTGTAAGATCTTCTGTGCAGCTGGTCAGAAACCACATTTGTCTCCTTCTTGCAGACATGATTTTAAATAATGATGCTTAAGGATGGGAATCAAGGAGTTTCAGTACAGAACTGGTTCCAAACTGAGCGATCCATATGCAAAGCAATGCCACAAACCAAACCAAACAATCTGGAATGTAATGCATTTGACACTTTTGACTTCTAAATCAATCGACACATTCGTTACTGAGGGTAAATATCATGTAATAACATTAGGGCCAGGCAGGCGGGCAAAGATGATTTATTCTTTGAATAAGAAAAAATAGAAGACTGGACAAAATGTTATTTCATTCGTCTACACAGTGTCCAGGCTTAATTTCCTTAAGCTTGCACAGAAATTTTTATCAGGAAATCAATAATGATTCAGACCGATAAGCAGAATCAATAGAGGCATTAATAAAATCAATCAAATCTTCAGTTCCCACGTGAAGCTGCAGCCTGAGCAGTTTCTGTTCTGAAAGTCTGCACAGACATTGCACACACAACAGGCTTTCTTATGAGGTCTAATTCTTTGATAAAATAATTGAAATATTGTTCAGATGTGGAAACTTATTTATTTAGGACAATTTCTTTCAGTTTTCTTTTTTATGTTTATTTTGGATAAGAGGATGGACCTCTGCTCTGAGTAATTACTTTTCTTTTCATCCTGCAACTGTTGCCAAAGAGACAAGTTTCCTGTTTGATACATTTACTCTCCTACAAAGGAAAACCATAACAACCTAGATAAGGAAAAAATAAAAATCTGCAATGTTAACCAGGATTGCTTAAGATATATTCAGGAAATGGGGCTTCTCATTCACATGACAAGACAGTTAATTGTTACTGATTAACAATAATTTAACAGTCGATCAAACCATTATTCTAGGCTCATGCATTCTTATGACAGCATAAACATTTCTAGACATTTGTATTACCACTCTATTCTCAGCCATGATGGCTTACTATATGAGTAGCTACTTGATAACTGGAGGATAATTGGTCTCTTAAACTAGCTGCTTGAGGAAGCACTACACCAAGTTTATGAATAAAACTTCACAGTTTATTGTTAGCTGTGTTATAGACAATACTTTCAAATGTATACACTCTGGAGGACATATAAAAAATATTTTAACTCTATGTGGATGAAGGCCTCAGAGCATGTTTCACAGAAAAATCTAACATCTTGTGTGTAGTTGCTTGAACTGTTGCTTGTTTGTTTTTAACTCTTTCTTTGACACACAGAGACTCAGGTTAACTCACGGCAGTTTTCCTCGTCCGATCCGTCCTTACAGTCCGTGTCTCCGTCACAGTACCAGTGTTCAGCAATACAACTGCCATCTGTGCAGCGGAACTCCTTGTCCGAACATTTACGCATATCTGGTATGGAAGAAAAACAAAATAACTGTCATATTTCCAAAACCGTGTAAATAAAAATTCTAATAATAATGTATATTTATAGAGCACTTGTCAAAACACATGTTACAAAGTGCTTTACGTTAAAAACAGACATAAAATCAACAGATAAAAGTAATGTAAGTACAGTAATACCAAGGCTGTCAAATAAGAAAATGACAACATTCTGTGCAATTAAAAGACAGATCAAGGAAAGTTTAAGTTCAAGTAAAAAAGACCTAATACCAATCACTGACTCAGCCGCCCTCATTTCCTCAGGCAGGTTCTGAATGATTATGTGCTTTCATGACGCTGTCATTCTACGTGTGTGCATTTGTGCACCCACCGCACTGTTCGTCACTGTTGTCCCCACAGTCGTTGTCTCCATCGCAGTGCCACAGGCTGCGAATACAGTAGCCATTTTGGCAGTGAAACTCATCCTCCTCACACTCTCTGGGAGCTGCAGAGAGAAAAAGAAAAGATGTTTCAGAGGACAAGCAATGAGGATACAACAAAGGAAAGAGCAGATATTGTACAACAGCGTGATAAGAGGCAGCCGTCCCCGCTGCACTGACACCAGGGAAACTGAGGGCTTTTATGTCAGGCTCAGAGCTGGAGAGAAGTAACTGAGATTTTTCTCTCTGTAAACAGACTCAACTCTCCCAAGGCTGAAGGTCTGCAGCTCAAAGACCCACAGACTGAACATCATGTGGTTCGATCTCAGCATATAAAGCGTCTGATTGACTGCTGCTGCGGCTCGGTGAGGAGAAGGTCTGAGTGTTCTCGGCTGTCTTCATGGTCACGGACTGATCAGACTGAAAACATTTTCTATAATAATAACTTTATTTGTACAGAAATGTTTAAAGACATGTAACGAGTGCTGTACTAAAGCATTATAATGGTTAAAATAAAAAAGGAGCACGAAGGCTGAGGTCAACTTGTTGGCAGCTCATGGAGAAAACTAATTAAAGTCTTCAGAAATATCTCAAACCAAACTTCAGCACAATCCAAATCACTGTCGATCTCTATGCTCTGTGTATAATATATATATATATATATATATATATATATATATATATATAGGCTAAATACACTGCATTTATTTTACTCCTTGACCATGTGACCGTTCACAAAAAGTTCTTGTTTTATAGTGCAACGGTGAAGGTGTCAGAAGGCTTCAACTACAGTGCTTATCAGATGGCCAAACAGCATTTGAAACAATCAAATAAATAAATAATTAAAAAAATAAAACCCTTTTCTCTTACATATTTAAGACATTGGAATTGGAAGAGTTGTATTGGACAATTTTTGTACCTTTCCGAAATAATCAGACAAAATCATAATCAAAGGTTGGACGGGTTTGTGGAGTTAAGAAAGTAGGTAGGGTCTGAACTTTTCTTTCAAGTTTTATTTACATTTTTAACACCTCTCTTTTTGTGTGAACAGACGTGTGCAACAACATAAAAGCCCTGTGCACGAATCATCCCAATAGCCCAATATTTAAACTGTTACCACATCTGGCCCTCAACACTTTTGTCTTCAGATGAGGTCAAACATCAATTTGAGTAGAGGGACTTCTTAAACAATCTTGCTAATGTACAGTCTGCTATACAATTCTTTAACAACAGTAATTTGCTGTAATTTGTCAAAAATAGAAATATTCTCTATCTTACAGTGAATATGCATATAGATGTGATGTGCAACATAAACAAACTTTTTTTTTTGTCATTTTCAGGAACTGATAAGCTGTATAAAAAAGCTCAACAGAGTTCCCAGTTCCAACTTAAAACCGGCTGAATTCAGGATTGGCTAAATTTACTGAACCTGAGATTCAGCAGCTAAACTAAATATGTGGCTGCTGTACATTAGCAAATGTTGTTTCAGTACACAGTTAACCTTGAGACTGAAGATAAAAGACACATTTGTCATTCCCACCAGCAGCCGTGACAACGCAGTGAGACAGAAGTCACTCCCTCTACTGAACTTTCAGCAGCACTGTGACATTGACAGTGTTTCAGTTCCAAACCCTTCCATTTATCCAAACAACTCCTCCACCTTGCCTCTTTAATCACACCTCCATTGATAAAAGACTGAATGGATTTTCAAAACACCGGCTTCTACTGTTACCACTACGAATCGATGGCAGAGCCCAGTCATGCTCGCCCCGGGCCGAGTAAACAGGTTCGTCAAGGAGAACCAATGATGGATGGCCCCTGGCAGGAGGTAATCTATAATTTATCACTGCCGTGTGTGAGTGTTAGACAGCTGAGACAAACAGAGAGAGATAAGGAGAGACAGAACCAGAAGGATGCCCACAGAACAGAACGGGGGCACGCGAAGAAGAAGAAGATGAAGTTTGTCTTTATATCAGTGAGATTTTTCTGCTTTTCTCCGGTGTGTTGCATCACAGCATGAGTCAAGGCTGCCTGAGACACACTTCACTTCTGAAACATGACATGACATGTGGACACAGAGCCGGTGTGTTTATGTGTGCATGTGTGTTGTGTTTGTGTGTATTGTAAGACCTCTGTGGATAGTAGATATTTGTACCAAGCCCAGAGAGAAACTTTGTTACCAAGCGCATGATTTCAAGATTGTTTGACTCTATATACACTATATTACATATAATGAGTAAAATACTTTGCATAATACATCACAATTATTTAGTGAAAATGTAAACAAACAATAGTGAACAGTTGTGATGTCTACATGCAGCTTCATGAACCATTAGTTGTGCTTGTTGACTCCACTAGATGACGCAGTTGGTTAAAAAAAATGTTTAAATTAAGGAATGGCAATTCAGTGTGATTCCAACCCTTTGATGAGCATAGAGTGCCCTCTAGTGGGCTCAGAAAATAAAGGAAAATGTTAATTTTGCCATCATTACAAGTTAAATCTGGCTTTAAAACAATGTTTTCAAGCTAAAATCCAAATTTGTTGTTTCTTCTGGACCATCTGCCCTGCCAGTACTGGATGCTGATTGAGGTTGATACCAATATCGATGGTTAAACATTAAAAAATCCAACAATGAAATATGGGAAGATATTTGTTTTTTCAACATAACAGGCCATAACATGATCAAATATTTTTTTATAAGGAAACATTTGGTTATTGAAGAGTTATTGGCTGACTTTGTACTAGCCGTAACAGCTGATCACTGCTCTCTCAATAAGTAAGTAATGTATAGAGTTGGGTCGTTTTTTCGGGTTTTGCAGGTCCGGTGTATGATTTTATGCAAACCAGCTGAACCAGCATTTGTCATTAACACTACAGCCCAACCGTAATGGAATTAAGTCATGGCATTACTGTTTATAAATACCTCAAAAATATGCTAGGTGTTTATTTGTTGCAGTTTCTTGTTATTAATCAGCAAACATAGATTATATACCACTACGTTGTTATCTGTGATAAGAATTTATTGACCAATATACCAGATTTCTCACTCAGCTGTCGACAGCTAAACCTCAGCTCTGACATCGCCCACATCAAACCCCCTCCTCAGACCGCCCAAAAAAAGGATTTAAACCACAAAAGCCCACCGGCAGTTCAAAATGAAAATTTGATTTTACGTGCACTATTGACAAATAGACTCATTTAATCTATTATTCAACTTGTGAGAAAATAATTGATTTTTCTCCCTCTCTCCGTCTCTCCCATGCTCTCTCTCCCCTTCCATCAACGAGGTAAACAGAAGCAGGTCGGAGGTCAACAAGCCCCGAAGACGCTCATCATTCACACAGCAGCCAAATGTCAAAGGGCAAAGGGTGCGAGGAGTCATTACCAGGCTCTCTGCGTGTGTGCTGAAACGGTGTCTTGTTTTTTTTGCCGTGAAATGTCTTTTAAAGTTCAAGAATTCAGAATATCTCATGTTCAAACACACACATCCCAGTGGAGACACACCTCGGTCTCCGTGTTTGTCTGAAAATCTTGACAACTACTTCAGTTCCAGCCGAGCGTGGAGGATTGTCTCCCCGGCACTAAATAATGAAATAAAACCACAGCATCGCGGGGAGAAACAAAATATATTGGGAGGTGAAAGACAGACCAGGGAGAAAAAATGAAGAGAAAGAAAGAAGCATGAAATAATAAGTAGTATGGGGACGGGGATGGGGGGGAAATTTACTGGGCATGAAGATGAAAAATTCATAGCTGGCTCGCAGCAGACAGACCCCCCATCAGGAAGTGATTCAGTGTCTGGCGGCTGATACAGTATGTGGGTCAACAGAGGAGGAGGAGATGACAGACAGATAAGAAAAATCATTCAGAAGAGAGAGAGAGCCAACATGTACCTGCTGTACACACAAACCACATGAGGTGTAATAAAAAGGTTACTATGGAAAACAATCACTTTCCCACAAGCGTTGGGCAGATTTGTCTTTAGAGATTTCATATCAGGGCTGTAAAGTATGAGGCCGCTTCTAACTTTGGCAACTTTTTTTTTTATGTACGGTAAATGGATATTGTCCCCTACCGTTTAATACAGAGGACACAATAAAAACTAAACAATCTAGATCATTTAAAATCGTCTGTCAGTGAAATGTCTTGACAAAGACTTAACAGATTGCACTGATGTTTGGTTCAGAAATTCAAGGCCACCAGAGAACAAAGCCCAATGATTCTGGTGAATTTTTATCTAATGCTCCCTAACAGGTCAAAATGTCTTCAACACTTCATTTCTTTGCTCTTAAAATAGCACACATGTCATTAAACATACACATACAGTTCGCAGTTGTAAAAAAAGGTTTCTGTGAATTTAGGCTACAAAATCACTGACCTAGGTTTAGGGCAAAATACTTCCTGGTTAGGCATTATTATTTGACAGTTTAAACAGTAAATAAATGCACATAAATGCCAAAAGTTAAGTAGTTACGAGGGTGATGTGAGACACGGAAGTTACATAAAAACGTCAGTTGCGTAAAAAGTAATTTTCTTTTGTTTTCACACGGGATATGAACACTTTTCCTGCAAAATGGCGGCAGAGGATAGTCTAAAACGTAAGTATGAGTGGTATTTTGCTGCATGTACAAACGCCCTATATTCTGTTATTTAGTCTGTTTTTTTTGCCTGATATCACACCGAATGGTCAACTTTTTATGCTCCATTTCCATCTATAGTCTGACATTTTCTCTAACCAATCACTATCAATCATGTATCTACTTCTCCTCCTGGTAACTTTCAAGGCTATCCACAACCTCGCCCCCCCATATCTGTCCCACCTCCTCCATGTTCCAACTCCATGTTCCAACTCCCAAAACACATCTGTTTAAAACTGCTTATTCCCTCTGATGACTTTTACCCTGTCCAATCTATCTATTGTATTGTATTGTTATTAATTCTGTGCATTTTATTGTATTTTATTGCTGTTTCTTTTCTATCCTTTTGTACGGTGTCCTTGAGTGCCAAGAAAGGCGCCTCCAAATAAAATGTATTATTATTATTATTATTACTTGAATCTAAACATTTTAAGTTGACACCGATGTGTTGACATGCCAACATACTGGTTTTATTGGGGTTTTAAGAGCGGAAAGGAGTAAAGTAAAAACAAACTATGATGTCTGGCTTGACAACACTTGACAACAGCTTAACAATGTTAGTCCAGACGATGGCACTGATTAGCCAATTGTTCATCTCCCCACAGCATTCATTGGCTTGATTGTTTTTTTTTTAACAGAGAACACACTCTTTGGACAGATTCAAAAGGTCTGGCAATTTAAGTTCATGACTAGGCATTTGAAAAACTGAATGACCACATTTGTGTCAGCATGCTGACTGCATGCATATTGACATGCTGAGCTGCCACACTTATACACATAGGCATGCAGCTGACCACACACACATGGCCACTGCTAGCCAGCTTATATCTAACATCTGCAGCCAGTCTGTACAGTCGGTTTGTTGGATGTTTAGGGTGAATAAACGCAGACTGCACAAATGGTCCAGCACATAACCTGAGGAGAGGATCTGCCCCGCTTTCTATCCCAACACACCTTCAGAATGTAAACACAACCAAACATGTTACACGCTGCTTCATCTATGAGCCCAGACACTGCCGTCCATCTGGCCTGCAGATATCAACCTGCTGAACAGCTTCCTCCAACAATGTCCTCGGGTTATCTGCTCACGGATTGGATTTGCTGTTGTTGACTTTTTCATCTTCTCAAAACAGAGTTGTTCCCACACTACCTTTTTCTCAAATGATCTTAAACAAATGAGCTAAACTTTCGTGAGTAACATTGAGTTTTAAAATCAACAAATATCAAACAACAATCCTTTACACCCATTTGTTTCTGTTACTTAAAGCTGTGTAGGGAGAAAAGAGAATGTATTGGTCTTCAGATTAGAAAAGTTAGTCATTAAACGGACTCCGCCAGACTCTTCCTGCCATGTGTTGTCTCCATCAGGCACACGTCACTCCCTGTAACTATTCCTGTCCCTGCACAGAGTGTTAAGTGTGATTAGACTGAATCACCAAACTGACACTGACAGTGTGATGGAACAACTGGCGTGCAGTGTACATCCACACGGATCAGATGGCACACACAGAGCCTTCTGACTCATTACGGGTAAATACAGAGACTAAAAGGGGACGATGTGTTCACAGAATCTGACCACTAACTCCTCCCAGACTAATGGAACAGCATATGGATATTTGCACTTCTACACTTGTGAGGGCCATCTCATTGACATGAATGCATTCCCTAAACTTAAAGTAAACCTAATTCTAAAGGGATAGTATAGCAATTTAGCATTGCACTTCTGGTTGGGAAAGTTGAAAGAATAAACAGGCATTAGCTGCCAATGTTCAGTATCGCTCAGTTTTTGATACTCAGCAGATCCTACATTTCCTGTAATGCAACATATTTTCTGTAGACCCTTTCTTGCCTGCTAAATGAAAATACATTTTCAAACTCGACATCTTTCAAGTCAGCCTCCTAGTACTAATTCTGAGTCTGACATATTGAATTGGACAGTCTGACAGCTATGGTCACAGCAGCAACTGTTTGATCGTTCATCACAACCATAGGCAAGTACTTAGCAGACTTGCAGCATTCACATTACAGAGTAATCTGCCAGAAAATGTGCTTGCATGTATATGACTGATCAAAGCACTGATCACCTTGCAAGATGCAGCAGAAGTTGAGTCAGGATCAACTTTCCTGCTGCATGCCCCTGCGCTGTTTTGCAGTGTTGACTACCCGCTGTGTGGGCCGACTGACCCAGTTGAAATGAATGACTGAGCTAAAGTCCCACTGAACACGGCCCAACAACCTAATGCTGATCATTCCAATACACAATAACAGGAGGTTTTCCTGTTCTTCCAACATTGCATGAATGCAGCATCAATTCCTTCTTGAACAGTCCTCTAGAGAAGTGAGGAATAGGCACAGCGGCCCCCACAAATAAAGAAAAACAGGAGCATGCACACACATACACACGCACCCAACAGGCAGTAATGCATAGATTCATAAATACAGAGTGCAGAAATAGACACTCGCCTTACTTCACCTGCTGGAGGCCACATTCTGCCTGGCAAGCAGCTGAGGAGTATTTTGGGTTGAACACGCACTCACGCACTCATGCACACACACCCACACAGACACAGACACACACACACCTCCACAAATCAAAAGACGAACAGAATAAACTGAGGGCAAAGGTTAGAGTGTCTTGTGTGGTGACCGTGGGAGTGTTGACCTCTCCCCAATGTGTGTGTTTGTGTGTGTACGCATGCATGTGTGTGTTTGTGACAGCCAGGCTTCTCCTACAGACTCAAAACAAACACCTCATTGCACATGGCTGCCTCAAACATCTGTCCACTTTAATAACTTGCCCCCCCCCGAGCCTGTCAGAGCATGTCCGCAGTGTGTTTGTGTGTCAGTGTGACTGCCACTGTCTGTTTGCTTGTTTTTGTTTGTGTGTGTGTTTGTGTTGACAGGAGAGAGAGGAAGTGTACTTACGACAGTCCTGTTCATCGGAGTCATCCTCGCAGTCGTTGTCTCCGTCACACACCCACGAGCGGCGGATACATTTGCCGTTGTCGCAGTGGAAGTCCAGCGGTGAGCAGGTGGGAAGCACTGCAAACAAACAAGGCCAGACAACAAGTCTGTCAGCTGGAGCAAACAAGCAAACAAACAAACAAACAAACAAGCAAACTGTGAGGCGGAAAGGAAGAGGGAGGAGAGTTTGCAATTGTTGTTTACAGGTATACTAATATGACTTTGAGAGCTTTTCTGTTTTATTATTTTTGTTAATAATTCCAAGTAGTAGTATATATTTATATGTAAAGTTATTTTCAGGGATATAAAGTATTTATATAGCCTTGGAACACAGCTGAATCTTATCAGTTTTTATAGTTCAGTCTATTTCTGCATGAGTTAGTGAACAAAAAAGTGTTTATGACATATTGCAGCCCCACTGAATGGATTGAAAATCTTTAATTATTTCAATTCTTTATATAATAATGACACCTACCCTCAAGAACTGAACAGCAATATTTTTTTATATGTTATTTATGTTTGAAATGCTTCTTGAAATTTAGGTTGTCCTTTTAATATATTTACAATTGTCTAGTTACAAGTGACGTAACTTTAAGGCATCAAATTTGATTGTCAACCAAGCTTCTATGCCTGCTTTACAAGAAAACCAAAGTTTATGTACCAATGTGAAGAAAACATTTTTTTAATACCTTACTGAGATAAATATTAACATGTATTTCTACAAAACTGTTTCCTCAATAAACAAAAGAAGCAAAATATCTTCATGCAAAAATGTGGTCTCAACACTGGCAGCCTTCCAAAAGCTTTAAAAAAATAAATAAACTAAATGATTTGATCAAGGAATACTGTAAGTCAGCATGATTATGGCTCTGACCTGAGGCTCAACACCAATTTTGGTGCTTTACAGTTTTAAACACTTCTTTTTAAAGCACATTTTAGTCAGTGTGGTAGAAGCTTTGAGATGCATATACCCAACACTTCTGATTACATTAAGATGCCCATTAGTTCTTGATGATGTTAATGAGCCCTTTGGGTGAATCAGGTATTCTGAAAACTTTATTTTTGCCTCATTTTTATTGTTGTCTGTGATTATACAATGAATATACTTTTTTGGACTGTTGTTTGAAGTCATTTAAATCTGAAAACTAGGGCTCTGGGAAGTCATGAGGATCCTTTTTTACTATTTTTTAAATATTTTACAGACCAAACCATAAATCCAACAAAATAATTGTTTCTGAAGTAAAAATAATTGTTCATTGTGGCCGGAAATACACTAAAAATTAACTCCGTCAGATGTGATGTCAGTCCACCACAGTGATGAAGCTTTTGCCGATCACACTGTCATCACTCTGAAGGTCAGAGCTTGACACTTTAAATGCAGGAGTGTTTATTCCCTGTCTGGTCTGAGCTCATCCAGAGCCTGAGCCTGATCTGGATCCACACAGCCTCCTCTCTTCCACCTTCTCACCCTGAGACCCAGAGAGCAGCACTGAGCTCAGCTCAGCTCAGCGCATTCCTCCTTAACTTCATATCCGCTCTAAGTGCAGCTACTCGCTATCTAAGCAGAGCCCGAATGACTGGCCCTTTGTCATCGGCAGACAGAGCTAATTTAATTACAGACCAGAGAGAGGGATGGAGGGATGGAGGGAGGAGGAGAGAAAGGAAAGGAGGGGAGGTGAAGGGATGAGAGAGAGAGTGCAGCGACTACTCACGGTGCACTCTCACCCGCCTGTCAATACCACATATGAAATATTGACCGAACAACGCAGACTTTATGAAAAATGTATGACGTCACACAGCGAGTTAACCAGCAAGGCAGACAGGCGGACGAGCCGAGGCTCAGTCAGTGAATTAAGTAAGTGTGTGTGTGTGTGTGTGTCAGTGTTGGGGTGTGGCTCTGGTCTCCAGGGGAAGTAAAGCCCCACTGACCCACATACCCCTGCATGGATATTACATTATTCAGAGAGAAACCCAAAGAGAGAGAGAGAAAGAGAGAGAGAGAGAGAGAGAGAGAGAGAGAGAGAGAGAGAGAGAGAGAGAGAGAGAGAGGAGAGAGAGAGAGAGGAGAGAGAGAGAGAGGAGAGAGAGAGACAGAAAGACAGAGAGAGACAGAGAGAGAGAGAGAGAGAGAGAGAGAGAGAGATAAGCAAACAGAACTCTCTCGATTAACTCTTACTCTCTTCACCTTCTGATGAACTCTCTTTCGGTCCAAATTAACAACCACACTGATAGTTGGGTTCAATTTGCATATATAACGCATTCCTGCAAACAATTATCTAAATCACACCATGAGTTTTTTTGTTCCTTCGCTTAAAGGCAGCAGTTGGTTTCAGCTCACTCCAGTAGGATGTGAAAATCAACTTCTAGAGACATGAAATGTGCTTGGGATAGGTCACTCTCTGTTACAGAAAGAAAATGACC